>NW_010542464.1:732-3082 GCF_000687285.1 Phaethon lepturus | reverse complement strand
GTCTCAGTGGAGGCAGGGGATGGAGATCCATACAGCAGCAAAGATGTGAGGGTTATTGATGTGTTAGAAACCACAGAAGCACCTGAGAATGGTCATGTAGGAATTAGGGTTTCACCCCCAAAAGAGGTGGTGGGATCAATAGCCCTACTGAAGCACATCTACACCAATGCATGCAGCTGTGGGCAACAAACAGGAGGAACTGGAAGCCATTGTGCAGCAGGGAAATTGTGACATCGTTGCCATTATGGAAACATGGTGGGATGACCCGCACAACTGGTGTGCTGCAGTGGATGGCTATAAACTCTTCAGAAGGGATAGGCAGGGAAGGAGAGGCAGTGAGGTAGCCCTGTGTGTTTAAGGAGTGTTTTGGTTGTCTAGAGCTTAATGATGGTGACAACAGGGTTGAGTGTTCAGGGATAAGAATCAAGGGGAAGACCAGCAAGGCAGATATCATGGTGGGAGGCTGTTATAGACCACACAACGAGGACAAAGAGGCAGATGAAATATTCTATAAGCAGCTGGGAGAAGTCTCACAATCGCTAGGCCTTGTTCTCATGGGGGACTTCAATTTACCAGATGTCTGTTGGAAATAACAGTACAGCAGAGAGGAAACAGTATAGGAGGTTCCTGGAGTGTGTGGAAGATAACTTCCTGACACAGCCTGTGAGTAAGCCAGCTAGGGAAGGTGCCCCACTGGACCTGTTGTTTGCGAACAGAGGAGGACTGGGGTGTTATGTGATGGCTGGAGGCGGTCTTGGGCACAGCGATCACAAAATTATAGGGTTTCTGATTCTTGGAGAAGTAAGGGGCATCAGCAGAACTGCTACCTTGGACTTCTGGAGGGCAGACTTTGTCCTGTTTAGGAACCTGGTTGACAGGGTCCCTTGGGAGGCAGTCCTGAAGGGCAAAGGAGTCCTGGAAGGCTGGACATTCCTCAAGAAGGAAAGACACAGGAACAGGCTGTCTCCATGTGACAAAAGAGAAACTGTTGGGGAAGAAGACTGGCCTGGCTGAACAGAAAACTTTGGCTGGAACTCAGGGATAAAAGGAGAGTTTATGACCTTTGGAAGAAGGGGCAGGCAACTCAGGAGGACTACAAGGCTGTTGGGAGGTTATGCAGGGAGAAAAACAGAAGGGCCAAAGCCCAACTAAAACTTGAGATGGCTACTGATGTAAAAGACAGTAAAAAGATGTTTCTATAAATACATTAGCAAGAAAAGGAGAGCTAAGGAGGGCTAAGGAGTATCTCCATCCTTTATTGGATGCAGGGGAAAACACGGTGACAAAGTGTGAGGAAAAGGCTGAGGTACTTAATGCCTTTTTTGCCTCAATGTTTAATAGTAAGACCAGTTGTTCACCAGGTACCCAGACCTTTGAGCTGGAAGATAGGGATGAGGAGCAGAATGAAGCAGATCATCTTGAGTGCCTTCATGTGGTACCTACAGGACAACCAGCTGATCAGGCCCCATCACCATGGGTTTATGAAAGGCAGGTCCTGCTTGACTGAACTCATCTTCTACAACAAGGTGACCCACTTACTGGATGAGGATGTTGCCTACCTAGACTGTAATAAAGCCTTTGACAGTGTTTCCTACAGCATTCTCCTGGAGAAACTGGCTGCTCATGGCTTGAATGGGCATACTCTTTGATGGGTAAAATCTGGCTGCATGGCTGGGCCCAAAGAGGTGTGGTGAATGGAGTTAAATCCAGTTGGCAGCTGGTCACAAGTGGTGAGACCCCACCTGGAGTCCTGTGTCCAGCTGTGGAGACCTCAGCACAGGAAAGACAGGGACCTGTTGGAGAGGGTCCAGAGGAGGGCCACAAAAATGATGCAAGGGATGGAACACCTCTCCTGTGAGGTCAGGCTGAGAGAGTTGGGGTTGTTCAGCCTGGAGAAGAGAAGGCTTCAGGGACACCTTATTGCAGCCTGCCAGTACTTAAAGGGGGCTTCTAAGAAAGATGGGGACAGACTGTTTAGCAGGGCCTGTAGCGATAGGACAAGGGGTAATGGCTTTAAACTAAAAGAGGACAGATTCAGATTAGATAGAAGGAAGAACTTTTTCACAATGAGGGTGGTGAAACACTGGCAGAGGTTTCCCAGAGAGGTGGCAGATGCCCCATCCCTGGAAAAAATTCAAGCTGAGGTTGGACGGGGCTCTGAGCCAACGGGGATACCACCTGCGTGCGGTGTGACCAGGCAGAGCTGAAAGAGGAAGTGGAGAGGCTGAGGAGCATTAGGGAGTGTGAGAGAGAGAGATTGGTGGAGCCATACCTGGCCATCCCTGAAACAGGGGCAACTGGTGGAGGCTCCACAAGCAGCCGGGGATCCCCCGTCCTCTTGCTCACCGGC
>NW_010542464.1:0-219 GCF_000687285.1 Phaethon lepturus | reverse complement strand
AATCCCTTCAGTGGCAGGGAGGAATGCTGAAAGGAACAGGAAAGCACATCTGGTCAACACATGGCTCAGGGGCTGGTGCCGTCGTCAGATTTTTGGGTTTTTTGACCATGGGGCAGTTTACACGGCACCGGGCCTCCTCGCAGCAGCTGCAGTGCAACTGACTCCGAGGGGCAAAAATATTCTTGCTCATGAACTGGCAGGCCTCATCGAGAGGGCTTT
>NW_010542463.1:42525-66032 GCF_000687285.1 Phaethon lepturus | reverse complement strand
TCCTTTCAGCATTCCTCCCTGCCACTGAAGGAATTGACGAAAACTACCTGTGCTCATGTCTCCTTCTGCTATATTTATCTTACAATATTCTACAACAGGCAATCATCTCAAGTCCCTCTGCAGTCAAACATACAGTAAAACCTGTGCAAAACAACCACAGCATCTACTAAGGAAATCTTTGATATAGGAAAAAAAATATCCTCCACACATGTAGCAATACCTTGAATGCCATCTAGAGGATACTATGCTAGCATGGCTATGAAAGTGTCTTGACAAATTCAGATGCGTGCACTCCAGATCTACTAGTTTTTTATATATACTGTTCAGGATATAAGGATTAATAAAATGTGATCAAAAAGGAAGTTTAAAAATAGCAACAAAATAAATCATACAGAGTACCTTTATAATAGTTTTCTAAAAAAATTATTCTGCTTGCACAGAAAAATTCTGTGCCAATAACCTTATGGAAAAGAATTAATGAAAACAAATGGGCTGTTTATGTATTGCAGTTTTTCATCCTAAAATATACTTGTTATCATTTTGAGTAACCCACATCAATGGTATTAATTTGCTGAGCCATCATGCTAATGCTGCCATAAATCAGAATTTTCTATGCTTCATTAATGATCATGATCACAAAGTATTTGTGGTGTTGATTTAACTACTCATGCCACAGGTGGTCAGGTATATTGCGATTGGGTTTGTAACTGCTCATGTTATGCAAGTTGATCTTCCCTTGAAGTGTCTTTCCAAAAATATCCACCTTGACTGAATGCATAAAATCTTGATGAAGAAAGGCTGTTTTGATAATTAATTCATTGGCTCTGCTTGACAAGAGAGAATTCGGCTGCTCTGAGGATGAACTCCTCCAACTGTAACAGCTTTGGGTTTGTCAGTGTTTATTATCAGTCCTCACTTGTGGGTCAGTTCCCATTATATTTACACCACGTATTCAGATCATCTATTGTCAGTTAGTTTAGGCATCTAATTCAATGGGAACATCTAAGGTTAAGAGCATCAGGACCCTGTATATATAGTGCAGACATACAGTGCCTCTAGATGGAGACGCAGAGCATCCAGCTTACATGTCTGAAGTTACTACCACCCCACACATGCTTTGGTGCTCCACCAAGCAACTCAGGCTCAGAAACATACCCTCAGGAGCTGTATGGGATTTTGTCTTTTAGTGCTGCTTGTCCAGAGACAGATGACTTTTTGACTTTCCCTTCCTTCCCAAAAAATCCTGCACCATTAACTTTTCAATCAGTGAAACAAGACCTTAGAGAACACAAAAAAAGCCCATTCTACATGAGAAATTTAGCAACTAAATTTCTCCTGAAGATTATAAAATGGTGCATCTTAAAAGTGTTATGACCTCAGCCTGTCTGATCCATGCTCTGCATCTCTTCTCAGCGGCTAGACTGGAAGGACAGAGCTGAGACACAAGGTGCCTCCTGGTTCTTTTACAGAGATCAGAATGAGTAAGACAAATGTTGCTCTTCCCCCACCTAGGACCTGCTAATTGCTGAGTGCTTTCTCAAATATACCCTGTGTCTCTGCTAATGCACCTCTTCAGCTGGAAGCATCTCGTGTACTGTATGGTCCTAATTTGTCCCTCAAGCACTGAGGTCAATGGAGCTGCACAACAGGATAGTGGACGGAATATAGCTATGAAGTATGCAATTGTATATTTAATATGTACTGTCCATCTCAACATTCATGCATGCATTTTATCTTTAAGCTATGTCTTCAACACAAGCATACCTACACACAAATAACTGCACTGACATAAAAGCTAATGATTTTCACTCAAAATATACAAATATGGAAAAGTCTATAAAACACTGAGTTCTCTTTCCTCAACTGGTAGAAGCTTCTCACCTTTAATCTACATTCACAAAACCACCTTACTTTTTTTTTTAAAGATAACAATCACACTAATTCTACTGTATTCTATAAACTCTGACATGACCATGTAATATCTTCTAAACAATGCATTAAACATTTCGTAATGCAGTCTTTTGTATCAGAACCTCTTATCAGGTATTCAGGTATAATCCTGTTATAACATCTCTATACCAATTTTAAAGATGTTGCTTTGCTTCCTTTTGAAATAGGTAGAAACACAAGCATGGTGCTGCAGATTCCACGATAACAGTAATCTCTATTACATTATGTTTTTGTAAGCACAAATCTTGAATACAAAACTAATAAAAAATAGCTGATGGGAGACATTTATTAGCAGTCTCAAGTAATTGCAACTAGCAAGGAAGACAATTGTTGGTATCTTTCAATGTTTAAACAGGTTGATGAAATAATTAAGAAAAATTTATATCATTAAGAATGATTTGTAGATAGTTTATGATTCAGAATAATAATTTGTAAATGTAATTGTTGTTATGATAAACACATAATTGAAATATTCAGTTATCATAATTCTATTTCAAGTGTCACATATATACCATTCTCAGTGTCTAAAATGTTCATATTCTACATAACTAATTCACAAGTTTAAAGTGTTCTTATATGTACATTGTTAGCAAGCTATCTAAACTTCTAATAAGAGAATGCAATATTTTTTCTCTGTGAATAATATATATTTATATATAAAGCACCACTGTGAAAAAGAATTAATCTCAATAGAATCCAGATTGCTATGCTTTCCATTTTCTGCTTTTTTTTTAAAAGAAGCGAATGCACCTTCCTAATTTCAAAATATGAGAACATGAAATCTGAGGTATTCTAACAATAAAAAATTAAATTAGTTTTCCCTGTATTTTTTATAGTATTTTTTTATGACCCTGCATAAACACAGTTAGTGTTTGGAGTTTGTTTTATGGAGAACTTTTTTATAAAGTAAAAGGAAAAAATCTCAGAGAAAGTGCACTTAAAGTTTTTATTTACATGAGATGATAAATGTGGGAAGTCCGGCCTTGAGTTTGAAGACACACGCGCTGCAGTGTAAGAAGCTGACAGAAACCAAACAGTCTTGGGAGACAGTCTCAAATGCGCTGCTTGTGCACGCTGCAGAGCAGTTCGGTAAATCGGGATTAGCCCTTCGGAGACCCGCACTGCAGGCTGCTGAGCGAAGCAGCACGTCTCGGGTGAGGAGGGTGCCCCAAGCTGAGCACGGCGGGGCTGCCCCCCCGGCTCCCAGATCCACCCTCTGACTTCCAGTCCTGCGGGACAGCAGGGTGCACCCGAGGGGCACCGGTCCTGCAGCCCCCCGCGGCCCCCCCCGCCTCTGCCGCGGGGCAGCCTGGCAAGCCTGCAGGGCTTTAGCGTCAGTTAACCCCCGCTGATGCTGTAATCTCCCAGCCCCGGGGGTGGCCTGAGGCCGGGTCACCCTGCGTGTGGAGTGCCCTGGCCACGACTCTAACCCGTGCCCACCCCCTTGGCTCTAAGGCTCTAATCCTTGCTCCTCGCAGCTGGGCGAGCCCTAGCGGGGAGCTGCTTGGTGTTCGGGTCAGCGGCTTCCCACATTCCTGGGATCTACCAGGGATGAGTAAATATGGGTTTTCGTAAGGGGAAGGCATACTTCACGACGAGTTCTTTGAAAGTGTCAGAGGTTACGGGGGATGCATTTAATATAGACTATGTGGATTTCTGAAAGGTCTTTGCCAAACTCCCTCACCAAGGTCTCTTATAAGAAGGAAGGTGTCTGCATGGATAGATAAATGGACAAAGGTAGAAAGCACTGGGTAGGAATAAATGTTCTTTTCTTTACAGTGGAAAAAGGTTACCAGGAGCCTCCTGCTGTACACTTTGCTTATCTTGCGCTGTTTAAGAGGCTCATAGACAATCTGGTGAGAGGAGGAAGTCTGCTAGACTTATCAGGGTAGTAAAAAAGGACTAAGTGTGAAGAACTATGGAAGGACTTCATGAGATTGACTGACTGGATAATAAAATGGCAGAAGAAATTCAAAGCAGGGTGATGCATGTGGGGAAAGAAACCCCAATTTCATAAGTAAAATGAGCTCTGAGATGATCATTCCCACCCAGGAGCAAGACACTGGCGTTACAATAAATAGATCTATGAAAATGCCAGCTCTGTGCTCAACTGAAATAAAAAGATTAAATAAAATGCTAGGGATTACAAAGAAAGGAAGAGAAAGTAAAACAGAACTTCATATTGCCACAGCATAGGTCCACATTTCAAACACATTTGGAATATTGTATGTAATTTTGTAAATTTGGTAAAATTATATATTAGAACAGGATAAGGTTCAGAAAATAGCTACAATAGTTAGTGCATCAAAGTTGTGGAATGACTTACACACAAGTGACTCCAGAAAACATTTGGGCTTTCCAATCTGAAAAGGAGGATGGAATGGATGGTTAAATCATGAATGATACAGAGAATGTAAGGAGTGATCATTGCTTCTTCCAGCACAAAAACTATGCAGCATCAAGTGAAGTTGAAAGCAAGTGATTCTTAATAAAATGTGAAATTAAGCTGCAGAATTCCTTGCCAAGGAATGTTATAGGTTCTTTTTTAACATGCATTTAATAATAAATTATTAAACTGGGCAAGGAACTTGCTCGGGGAATGCATCTTGTAAACTTTTTCCCTTCTCTTACTCATCTCTTAATCTTCAGTTTTTGGCTACTGTCAGAGAGAGGATAAAAGGCCAGATGGACCAACGGTAGGATCCAATGCTGTTCTGTACAATCAACACAAATAGAAAATGAATGTATGAGGAGGGCAAGGCTGCTGCCTGTCTTATTTTTGTACTTAGTAGCTTGATGAAGAGTCTTACTCTAGATCTTTTGGGGTTTTGATCTCTGTGTATATGTGTGCGGTGTTGGTAAGTCTGGTGTCTTCTCACCCAATCTACTGCCCATGCATGGAGAAACTGCTTGCATCTTGCATATTGTAGTTGATCTGCACAGTCTGTGGCACCACTGGTATATCTCAAATGCACTAGGTTCATTCAGCATGGAGTCCATCTGCATGTACTCAGCAACTGTTTTGTAAGGAGAGAGCCAGTTTATCATTATTGGCAAACTGCTAACCACGCATGAAGTCACAGGAGAGAGATACACCAGTAAACCTAAAATGCAGCACAGTTTCGCTTACACAAAGTAATTTTTCAGCTAATTTGGAGGTTGTATATGTTACCCCCACAGTCAGGCTGTTAGCAAACCACTGCACGTCTGCTCTTTGGACAGCCAGCTAGTTGACCAGAAGGTAATCTGCTAGGCAGACAGGCCAGCAAAATGTGGGAATTTCTTGACAATGGGTACATGCACTTGGCTGGCTCCCTGGGGGATGTTGGTTTTGCTTCTCTGGCCTGGGGCAGACTCATCGGTGGACAAACAGCTCTGGGATGGTCAGGAACAGGAGTCCTTTCTACACCATTTACTATCCATGTTCTGGGACTCAGGATGAGCGAAGGCTGGAGGATGTGCATTGAGTGAGGGGAAATGCAGGAATGAAGAGATTTCAAGTCATCAGGACTACTGCAGCAGCAAAGAAGGAAAAGATCCTATAGAGGGAAGCACTTCAGTGAAACTTATGGAATGTCTGCAGGGAGTTAGTTATACTGAAAAATGGGTAAGCTGAAATATTAGTCCATGTGTGTGAGTGCGTTTCATCCAAGAGACATCTGCACTGCCTGTGGGTTTTTATAATCACACAAAGTAGGTGCTGAAATTAATACACCACTGGATTGATCTTTTTTCCTAAGTCTCAGAGTGGCTGAGATGTTACTTTCTTTAAAGTATGAGCTATACTCCTTCACATGACTCTCCTGGTTAAAGAACTCAGCACTGTCTTAAGTATCATCACTATCAAATCAGCAACCATTTAATTCAATAAAGATGGTACTGGGTTGAAAAACTCATGTGAAAAGATTTATTACTTGATAAAGTTTGCATAACACATTTAGTCTGTGTGTAAATCATAAAACTTTGAATGTTCACTGTCCATATCCTGCAGTACATAAAATAAGGAATATCTAGTCCCCTTCCACAGGCCAAAAAATAATAGGCATATTTTGGGTACTGATCAAACTGAAAATACATAGAGATTGAAGCTGCCTCATCTGTGTTCTGGCAGCAAAGTGGCTGAGGCATGTTGCAACTGGATCAGAGACACAAGCTTGAGTCCTGCCCTGCCTTGCGCACTGAAAGCCACCCACAAGCACCTTGGCTGCAGGTGGGTAAGCATCAGCAGGCTGGGAGACAAGGGTGGCACGTCAGGCTGTCAGCCACATCACTGACTGATGTGGCATTGCCTATTGCCATTTATATGTTGTACCCACACTAGTCTAATGGTTCACCTATGTAGGAACTGACTTTTTGTCTAAACTGTCCAGAAAGCAAGGCTCTACAGGGATTGTTTTTAAGTCTGCCTGGCATGTGAACTTAAAAATGCGTAAACATAGGCAGCTCCTGGGAGGCTTTAAAATGCATTTCATTTTGTGTAGTCTGTCTACATTTATTACAAACTGTTTTTAGAATGGACAGATGAGTTTGCATGTAAAACCCAAATCAAAACATCCCTCCTGCCCCCACATATTCTATTCATGATTACACTACTATCATGCAATGGATAATGAAGAAAGACACAAAACTTCTTTGGAAGTTTAAACTGAGTTTTCTTACCCAGTGGTAAGAAACAACAGTATGAATACAGGATAGGCCAGATGGCTTCAGTAGAGTTTTATCAATTTACTGAAAAGTTGTCAGACAGAGAACATGTAAGGTCTGAACTTGCAGTCCACTGCATACTTGTGAAAGTCTGTATGCATTTCTTAAGAGGTGTGAAGCAACCATGATGGTATAAGAAAAAAACACAAGATGAAAAACAGACTTCTGACAAAAAGTATTAAGACTATATAGTTTTTAGAGAGATCATTTCTGTAGTTCATTTTAAGAATGTTTTTTCATTTGTGTTTACAGCATTCTAGTACTTTTTTTTTTCATTTGGCTTCATTTTTCATTTTAGTTTAATTTTCACAAGAGATTTTTTATTACAAGTTACTAACATCTGTGGAAACTCATATTAGCTACTCTTGAAACATTTTTTGCTGTCAATGAATAATGAAAAAATATTTTTTTAAATGGGCATAGATCAGAGTTGAGTACTGTTATTAACAACTCTATTGGACATTGCTTACTTAAAAAATACGCATGTGTAAGAATCAGTGCTTATTTATCTCAGTATGTCCATCTACAATACAAAACTGTATGGCTTAATCTTGTGAACAACTACATGCTACTGGCAGGATCAACCAGGTGAACAACCAAAGGAAATATAACTAATCTAGCCACAAAACTCCGGTTATTTTTTTCCATGTGGCTTATTTTGACCCTCCTAAGGATACTCTGGGTAAGGACGGCATGTTGTCAAAGTGGCTGGTAATGGTGCATAGACTGTCCTTAGGTTTCCTACCCAGAAGCCATCCCAGTACCTTTCTGTCTCATAACATCCCTGAAGACAAGGGTGTTTCAGGAAAGAAAGTTTGTTTTCATTGTTACTATCCATTTAAGTCTTTGGATAAAAAGAAAAAAAAAAAGGTCATATAACTCAGCCCATAAACCTAAATGCTTTAATTTGGGAATGCTTCACGTGTTTCATATGAGTTGCTGTACAGGTGCATCATGTCATGACTTGGTTCCTTTGTTAGATTTCCTACATGCACCATAATTTCCTCCTCTAGTTGTAAAGGAGGCAACTAGTCCTTGGGACATGAGGCAACTGTGATTGATGTGAGATACTGTCTGACTGAGACAGAAGGTGGTGACACTAGAAAATTACAATTCTGATCAGCCAAACTTCAGTTTTCAAACTTTTGTTTCTTAAATGGAAAGCAAAAGCTTTCCAATAAAAACAGACTTTGTACAGATAAAAATGAACAGTAACAATATTTTGAATGGAAAAATCTTAACCAGACAGTTTTCTGCTTTCTCCCTGTATGACATTGTCCTGGTTTCAGCTGGGATGGAGTTGTTTTTTCTTCCTGATAGCTGGTATAGTGCTGTGCTTTGGAGTTAGTATGAGAATGATGTTGATAACGCCGAAGTTTTAGTTGTGGCTAAGTAGTTGTAGTGCTTATGCTAAGTCAAGGACTTTTCAGATTCTCATGCTCTGCCAGTGAGGACGTGCACGGGGAGCTGGGAGGGGGCACGGCTGGGACAGCTGACCCAGGCTGGCCAAAGGGATATTCCCTACCATACAATGTCATGCCCAGTACCTAAACTGGAGTTAGCCACGGGGCGGGAATTGCTGCTCGGGGACAGGCTATTGATCACCGGGTGGTGAGCAATCGCTGTACCGGGCATCACTTGTTCTTGTACTTTCCTTTGTCGGTATTATTATTGTTGCTATCATTGTTGTTTCCTTCTCTCTTGTGGTCCTATTAAACTGTTTTTATCTCAACCCGCGAGTTTTTCCCAATTCTCTCCCTTGTCCCACTGGGGGAGCGGGGAGTGAGCGAGCGGCTGCGTGGTGCTTAACTGCTGGCTGGGGCTAAACCATGACAGATATATATTTAAATGTCAGAATGACAAAAGATTTGGATGCTAGCGAACACATAGGTTCATCCTGTAGCACATAGGCTTTTTTGGACTACATATCTGAGACACCAGCAGAGTACAGTTTCTAAAGTATTAAAAAACCCTCCAATCAAAATGATGCGCTAAAATCCTAGAGAATTTATACACCATGATGATCAGGGATGGCTGATTACAGCTAGCCTACTGAATTCAAATTAATCCCAGAACTCCACATGTTGGCTTCACCACAAGCATTGCAAATGAGACATTTGATAAGTGAGGGGAATTTTCAAAATCAGACTAAACTAAGAATCTTATTCCTGAGACAGAACAAGTCTAGTCTTCCACAATTTACGACATGGTAAAAGGAAGCTCTTAAGATATAATAGAAAGAAAAACTGGGATGGTACATCTGAATTCTTAGTCAATGAGATCAGAAAGATTAGGCTGTTACCAGGGCCGAGTCTCAGATTTATTACATTTGAAAACACTAAAGTGTACACATTTAAATACTGGAGATGACACTGGCAGCCAATAAAAGTACTTAAAAATGCTCAAGTATGATCCTTTTTTTGTGATCTAGCAAGAAAAGTGTGGGTAGGAGGAAAAGGTCCCTTTCTCAAAGGCTTGAATCCAAGAGATAAGGAAATAAAGAAAGAACAGAAGGGAAAGGAATAGATGATTTCCAGAGTGAGAACATAAATTGTGTTTTCCTCTCACTCTTAGAAGGCTATCCCAATGTCTGGCATATGTAACAACATTAATAAAATTACTTGAAATTATCTGAGACCATTTGTATCCTAAATAATGCATAAGCAGTGCTGGTTACTGTTGGGATTATTTTGGACTAACTCAGTGTCAGAAAGATTGCTCTAACCAGAATCAGCTGGATATCGGCCTCTCTGCACATTATGGTGAAACTGCCTTTCAAGTAGAATGGCTTGGGTCCAGGATCCCTTCATTATGGTCAAAGCTGTTTACATAGCAGCTGTAGAGCCTTACAACCAAAGGTATAACCTGTTACAATTGAAGCTTAAATGTAAATTACTAACAATTTTGAAATACATGTATTTGACAATATATCCTGGATTTCCAAATGTACTAAGCTCTCACAGCATCCAGATGGAGTTACAGCTGCCCAGCTTCTTTGCAGATCAGGTCACAGGCAACTAATTAGAATTTGGAACAATGACAGTAGATGCTACATGCTTAGAGTGCCTGCACAGAGTCAGCTTTCCTTAAAGCTACCTATAGAAAGAAATGCATATGATCTTTAAATTCATCTTTCCAGAGAAGCTCACCCAATTATACTGAAATTCTAAAACTTCTGTTACAAAAGGGGACAATTTACTATAACAGCCATTCTTCAGAAAGGTGGTTTGAAATAGATCCTTCTTCAGTACATGAAATCTTCATGTCCTCCTACTATAATGAAGAAAATTATATAGATACAAAAATCTTGGGTTTATGCTTTGACCAAATACCACCACCAACAACAAAATCCTTCCTGTAAATTAACAGTTTCAAATATATCAAATGATGTTAAAACACAAAAAAAGACAAGATAATTTAAAGGAAATTTTAACACAGTTCTTCACTGTACATTGCAATCAGCAGATATATTTTACTCAGTTACATTTGTTTACCCGCTGATCCAGAATAGGTTGTCTCAAATATGCAAAGAAAAATTAAATAAAGTGACTCCATTGTTACACAGCAGAATTTGGCCTTAACGCAATCACAATCAGCTACTTCACATTTAAATAATTTTGAAAACAGATTCTGAACAATGAACTGCAGACAAAATGTAAGCACTACATAAAGGAATTGTGATACAGACTTCAGTGGAGAAAAATCACACTGCTCCTTTATTTGTCTCTACAAAATGCTGGAACTATTCCTAAATTAAATACTTGAAAAATATTAAGAATAACTTCGGAATCACAGAACCATTAAGGTTGGAAAAGACCTTTAAGATCATTAAGTCCAACCATCAACCCAACACCACCATGCCCACTAAGCCATGTCCCGAAATGCCACATCCACACGTTTTTTGAACACTTCCAGTGATGGTGACTCCATCGCCACCCTGGGCAGCCTGTTCCAATGCTTGACCACTCTCTCAGTAAAGAAATTTTTCCTAATATCTAATCTAAACCTCCCCTGGTGCAACTTGACGCCATTTCCGCTCATACTATCGCTAGTTACTTGGGAGAAGAGACCAACACCCTCGTCGCCACAACCCCCTTTCAGGTAGTTGTAGAGAGCGAGAAGGTCTCCCCTCAGCCTCCTCTTCTCCAGACTAAACAGCCCCAGTTCCCTCAGCTGCTCCTCATAAGACTTGTGCTCCAGACCCCTCACCAGCTTCGTTGCCCTTCTCTGGACACGCTCCAGCACCTCAATGCCCTTCTTATAGTAAGCAGCCCAAAACTGAACGCAGTATTTGAGGTGTGGCCCCACCAGTGCCAAGTACAGGGGCACAATCACTTCCCTACTCCTGCTGGCCACACCATTTCTGATACAGGCCAGGATGCTGTTGGCCTTCTTGGCCACCCGGGCACACTGCCGGCTCATGTTCAGCCGGCTGTCAACCAGCACCCTCAGGTCCTTTTCCGCCAGGCAGCTCTCCAGCCACTCCTCCCCAAACCTGTAGCCTTGCCTGGGGTTGTTGTGACCCAAGTGCAGGATGCAGCACTTGGCCTTATTAAACCTCATACAGTTGACCTCGGCCCATCGATCCAGCCTGTCCAGATCCCTCTGCAGAGCCCTGCTAAGCCTCCAGCAGATCAACACTCCCACCCAACTTGGTGTTGTCTGCAAGCTGACTGACGGAGCACTCGATCCTCTCATCCAGGTCATTGATAAAGATATTAAACAAGACCGGCACCAAAACTGAGCCCTGGGGAACACCGCTTGTAGCTGGCCATCAGTTGATTTAGCTTCATTCTCCACAACTCTCTGGGCTTGTCTGTCCAGCCAGTTCTTTACCCAGCGAAGCGTACACCTGTCTAAGCCACAAGCTGCCAGTGATCAGTGGTAATCAATCACGAATGTCCATGCCTTTCATGTCTGTTTAGCAGTAGTTAAAAAAACCAGCAGTCTATTGTCTAAATACTGTAGAGCTGTGTGCAAAATTGGAATGATTTTTTCTCCCCGATAGCTGAAGGTTTCAAACTCCTAAATCTCTTAGTAATTGCTGGATCAGCACCAATGTCCATCTATTTTCTTCCTTATTTTTTTCCCATTTTTGAATAGGAATACAACTTTTGAAATACTGCTCATTGATTTATTGTTCAAATATATTAGTTATTCTACATTGCTATCACAACTTCTTCCCTGGGTCTTGCAAAACTCCAGGTAGGTGAATCTTCCTGTTTCCAAGGTATGGCTGCAGCAAGCACAGGGAGTGTGAGAGGGGACCAGAAGGACATGGGTACTTGTTCCTCTGCTGTGGACGAACCACTGGTGGTAACATGGTGACAGGTGACAGTCAGCTGGGAATTGCCTCCAGGAGGAATAGCACCTCAGCCAGCAAAGTGTCTCTTTGCATTGCTGCCCAGCAGCCCCAAGGAAATCCCTCCAAACAGTTCTATGTCGTGATGCTCTGTCCTCATAGATCCTCTTGTAGGATGGTGTTGTTCACTTTTGCTTAGAGAGGATTTAAGTAAGTTCTTTATAGTACGTACCAAATGACAAATATGCATAAAAACCCTCTGGCTCTATCAGAACCCATGTGAAAACAAAACCTGTCCAAAATATTCTTACTTCGATATCATTATTCTGACAAAATATTTCTCTCTGTTGTCAACATGGCAGCATATTTTTGGTCATGCTATGCTGTAAAGGATTTAAAATTGTCTTAGAATGCAGTAGTGGGGATGGAAAGGGCAGTTTGCTCTTCATGCCACCGTCCAGGTGGCCTCTTAGCAGCAAGTTGGCTCAAGCACACATTCCAATCTCAAATCATTTTGTGTGTGCTTCTGTGGCATGCTAAGCAAATCCTGCCATCCTCTTCCAGCTCTATCAGCTAGCATCTTTCAATCAACAAATTGCTCTTTGGCATGAACAGAAGGTTTAAGATGGACTTCTGCCACCCTCCCAGTCCCAGGCTAAATAGCTGTGAACATATGCAGAGATTGTGTTGTTCATTTTTAGGCTTTATGATGGCACATTTAATTGTACTAAAAGTGCAATTGATGGAAAGTGAGTTACAGATTGAATAGGCAGTGCAGCAGATGTACAAGGTCATTCAACAAGGACTACTCATTACTTCCAATTACCACCCTTGAGGAGAAACTATAGTATGTGCCAGGATGGAGCTCTTTCTCTGACACCTCATCTTTCAGTTTCATCCCAAAGGCCATCTTTGTTTTCTTACAGATAACATTTCCCAATTAGAACCTGCTACCTTAAGTTACAGTGACTTGATTGCTGTTTCTAATGTAATTCACATATGTGAAGTATGTTTGTGCTGCTTCCATTCATTTTAAGAAGGGTGATTGCCAGGAATTGCATACAATGTGTTTGTACATTCACAGACCTGTGTTTCTGCCCTATTTGACAGAGTGATGAAAGACAGATGCCTTGTTTAGTTTTAAATCACATTAGTGTTCTATTCTCATTTATATTTTACCTTCATAACTCCTCATTGTATTACAGTCTGACAAAATTTGTGAAAAAGGAGCATAACTTGCTCAACAGTTTATAGCGTTTGGCAGCATTGGAATGCTTTCTGCTTCTTATCTGGCTGTCCTGGCATTCACGACCAAAGACAAGTATTAGATGGACACAGCTTTGTAGATTCTTCTGGGAATCCGCAATATTTTATTCAAGATAGTTCCTGACTTTTTTAATCAACTGCTGCCTGCCAAAGAGCCACCATCACAGCCTTCATACTTTTCAAGTGATTTCCCAGTGAGCTAGAAGGGAAGCATTGCCCTCCCCACAAAGGAGAACTGTATGTTTTGGTGAGGTGGAGTCAACAAGACAATCATTAAGGAGTGCTTATTCCAAGACTTCTTCCAATTTCATTTAGCTGAAAGTCAGACTTCCTATCAAAGGAATATCTGCCCTAAGCAGAAGAAAGTGCCAGCAATTAGCTCAGCCCTCTGCAGCACTGCCTTGCACCCATGGCACACTGCCTCACTGACGTCTTACAGGGAGGAAGGGGTTACACGTCCTGTCCATCCCTTCAGAGGACGCTTTTCTGACTCATTCATGCCCCCTTCCAAATTCCAGGCTTCTTTCTTGGGAGGAGTTTTAAAGAAAAGCCTCTGTTCAACCTGCCCTCATTGGCATTTCAGACAATTCTCTTCTGCACAGCAAGACTTTTCATCTAACAAATGTATGCTGTGATGGTGCATGTCACGACATCAAGAAACTTTTTATCATTCATTTTTGAAGCCATAGCAGAGATGACTTCAGGCAAGAATGTAAAAAAGTCTTTCGCCTTTCTCTGAAGAAGAGTAAACATCATGTTGAACAGCAAATGTGGGGGAAAAAAAAAAAAGGACAAATGTGAAAGCCCAGGACTTAAATTGAGATAAGGTTTATATTTAACTACTTGTACTGGTCAAGAAAAATCTCAGAAACTAGTTAAGTTAGGGCCCTTCACCTTGTGTCTTTTTGCTGGAATTTGGTGTAGAGATGCTGATAAAGGAATAGAATAAATACCATATTTACATACAGGAAAATGGCTTCTGTTCATATCACCTTCAATCTACAGTCTCAAAACTGCTAATCTAATAAACGCCTTGGAATGAAAAAGATAAAGTTGAACTGGTGATCAGTAGCAATGTTGGTTTTTGCAAACACTCTATCTGCAGAAAAATGTCAACCTTTTTGTCAGGAATAATTCAAGATAACTGATTCAAGTAGCTCTATTTTGAAATATTGTCTAATAGCTTCCAAAACATGCTCATTAATTGTCCTGAAAAATATGAAAAAATACAGGTTTTTGTCTTCAAAATGCAAACGAAAAAGTGTAAGAATGATTTACTGGGTACATTTAATCATGTAACTGATAATACTTATCCTGCATGGTTGCAGAGCACCTGGTAATTACAAAGAACGAAGTAAATTTTTCTGGCTTATTTTCTTGTCATCCTGTTTTTTCAAAATCTGGCATCAAATATATTTATTTATGAGTGGTCACCTATATATCTCATGATAAGAATTGTTTCTTACAACCTAAAGCGTTGAGGTAACGTATTCATTTAACAAACTATTTTTATCGGTGTGCTGTGTACACCACTGTGCTGACCCACTGTTACTAGATTCAAGTACTATGGGACCTTCAGGAGTATCAATCAGTCAGCAGATACACTCACTGGAGGCTTTATTATTTTTTAAAATGGCACACAATGCATGGACTGCATGGCTGTCACAACTGATAAGAGCTTGGACATATCCAGCCTTATTTTGTTTTTCTTCCCTCATTCTTTGTCATTGTTTATCTCTCTCTTGCAACACTTAGTTTTTGTAGTGGACAAATACAGTTTCTAATATTAAGATATTTTTCTGCAAAATGTTAATTTCAGAGTGCCAAAGTATTTCCTTTTTTTTGCCCCGTACATCTAACTCACCATTCCAAAGGCATCCATCCATGTGTATCTATCTCACAGCAGTACTATGTCTTCTGTTTTTTAAGATGCACTTTGCTCAAAAAATGGCTAGAACCAGTAGTGGTGGTAGTAAAATACTGCAAGAAGAAACCATTTGAATGAGAAATATTTGGAATCTATCAGCATTGATAGGGTTCCTTTAAAAGTAAGCTTTAAAATCATGTAATAAGACACAAAAACTTCTGCTTTGTTTTGCTTTGTTTTTCAGAGGATGTTCCCCATGAACTTCACAAAAAGGCATTAAACATTTCTCAGACTAAAAGAAATTCATGAAATTACCACAAATATAAAACTAAAAATAAAAATCATAGAGGTCAGTAGTGTCATTTAATTTCCTGATAAATAGATAGACTCCCTGACTAAGTGCTACCGGTAAAGTAGCCATTCTGACATACATCACAGCACCACAGAATGGTTTGGGTTGGAAGGAACCTTTAAAGATCATCTAGTTCCAACCTTCTTGCTGTGGGCAGCAACATCTTCCACTAGATTAAGTGGAATGCTATGGATGAAGTCAAAACCCTTTCTGAAATGGTCCGTCTACACTGGAGTCAAATTATGCTGATTAGTTACAATCAGAACTCAAAGTACTGGCCATGGCACCGGCCTTGTTTTCCACATTCATATGAGTTCAGCCTCAAATTTTGCTATCTATAATCTTACACAAGCAATACAGTCGCTAAAACAGTTATAAAGGGAAAACTTTCCTACATTAGCAAGTGAGTAAATGAGGTATTATTTCTACTTGTTATTGATTAGCTTTCATAATGTTCTTGAATTTCCACTTTCCTGTGCCAATTCCAACTTAGGAAGACATCGATAGTTTTTAAAAATTAAATCATGTTCAAAGGCTCAATTTGAATGGACCTGCTATCTAGCCTCCCATAGAATCATACTATAGTTTGGGTTGGAAGGGACCTTCAAAGGCCATCTAGTCCAACCCCCTGCAGTGAGCAGGGACATCCGCAGCTAGATCAGGTTGCTCAGAGCCCCGTCCAGCCTGACCTGGAATGTTTCCAGGGATGGGGCATCTGCCGCCCGTCTGGGCAACCTGTGCTAGTGTTTCACCACCCTCACTGTGAAAAATTTCTTCCTTTTATCTAGTCTAAGTCTCCCCTCTTTTAGCCTAAAACCGTTACCTCTTGTCCTATTGCAACAGGCCCAGCTAAAAAGTCTGTTTCAAGCATACAGGAGTGGGGAATGTTTTTCTGGGTCTTTGCAAAGAAACATTTATGACTGCAATGGTACTACAGCTATTAAATTGTTTTTCAATAAATGTATTTTTTGGTTTGAAAGTGTATGTAGGTTATTCATCTAGCTATAACTTTGTTTCCACATTAACCCACAAAGTAATTCGAAATGAAGATACAGGCAATATTAATGGAACAGTGCCACAGACAACTAGGTAGTTCAATTTGTATATGGATAATCACTAAATGAACATCTGTAGGGCTTGACAGAATCTCTTGCAACTTTGAGTACAATGAAATTTTTTTTTACAAAGAGTAGAGAAACACATCACTCATCTATGAAACCTCAAGGTAAGAAATTGAATAATCTCATCAAAGGACTGAATGTTAGGTGTACTGGAGCCAGCAGTTCATAAAATCTAAAATCTTGTGTTTCAAATTTAGATTAACTTCTTTTACAGAATGTTAAATTCTTATTTGCTTAGGGGCATCTCTTTAATGTCATGAGAATATTAGTAGGAGTTAATAGAAGTAATTTTGAATCACTAACACTGAAGAAAATTGGATCGTAGCAAGCATATTGAATAATAAGATGATGAGGTCATAGGAACTGGACAAAGCTCTATGCAGCTATTGCCATGCCCAGTGTGGTGGGTTGACGCTGGTTGGATGTCAGGTACCCAGCAAAGCCGCTCTATCACTGCCTTTCTCAACTGGACAGGGCAGAGAATATGTAACGAAAGGTTCGTGGGTTGAGATAAGGACAGAGGGAGATCATTCACCAATTACTGTCATGGTCAAAACAGACTTGACTTGGGGAAAAATTAATTTAATGTATTACCAATCAAATCAGAGTAGGATAATGAGAAATAAAATAAAATCTTAAAACACCTTCCCCCCACCCCTTCCTTCTTCCTGGGCTCAACTTTACTCCCAATTTTCTCATCCAGTGGCACAGGGGGACAGGGAATGGGCGTTGTGGTCAGTACATTACACATTGTCTCTGCTGCTCCTTCCTCCTCACACTCTTCCCCTGCTCCAGCATGGGGTCCCTCCCATGGGAGACAGTCCTCCATGAACTTCTCCAACATGAGTACTTCCCACCAGCTGCAGTGGCTTCACAGGTCCCCCCATGGGGGCTGTCCTTCAGGAACAGGCTGCTCCAGCCTGGGTCCCCCATGGGGTCACAAGTCCTGCCAGCAACCCTGCTCCAGCCTGGGCTCCTCCCTCTTCACAGGTCCTGCCAGGAGCCTGCTCCAGAATGGGCATCCCACAGGGTCACAGCCTCCTTCAGGCATCCACCTCTGTCTGGTGTGGGGTCCTCCACGGGCTGCAGGTGGATATCTGCTCCACCATGGAGCTCCATGAGCTGAAGCCTGCCTCACCATGGTCTTCACCACTGGCTGCAGGGGAATCTTTGTTCCAGCACCTAGAGCCCTCCTGCCCCTCCTTCTGCTCTGACCTGGGGGTCTGCAGGGCTGCTGCTCTCACATATTCTCACTCCTGTCTCTGGCTGCAGTTGTGCAGGTTCCCGCCCTCCACCTCGTTCTTAAATCTGTTATCCCAGAGGCGCTCCCACCGTTGCTGATGGGCTCAGCCTTGGCCAGCGGTGGGTCCATCTTGCAGCCAGCTGGCGTTGGCTCTGTTGGACACAGGGGAAGCTTCTAGCAGCTTCTCACAGAAGGCATCCCTGTAGCCCGCCCGCTACCAAAACCTTGCCACACAAACCTAACACACCCAGGTTGTGATAGATACATAATAGACAAAGAACAGAGAAGCCTTAAAAAAATTAATGAATCAACCTTCATCCCACTGAGATAATACCTTCTTTGAAATGTGTTGTATCATGGTTCTTTTGACAACTTCTGCTTGCATAAATCACCACTTAATTTCAGTTCCCCCATAGCATAAGTAAACTATACGCACCTTACTGTTTCAAAAGACATTTCCCATACCCTGTTTATCATATTGCCTATATACCTTCCACCAAGACATTTAAAATACAGGATGTTCTGTGTGAGATGTCTCTCTCCACCCTCACTAACCCTGAAGGCAAAATCTTGAAGTAACGTCAAGATAATGCTGCCCGTTAGGGAATGACACACTGGGAAGGACTGCGAGAGCATTTCAGCAAATGCTGGAGGTAGCAAGCAGTAGCTAGTCTCAGCTTGAGGCAAGACGCTGTGTTGTGGGGAAGGACAAAGACGCGATGTATACTAGAGGGAAGTGCAACATAAAGAGAGCAGACTAAACACATTAATTCTGTCAGATACAGAAAAGTCAGTAAAAAGAGATGAGAGAGTGAGTGGTATGGTCAGGAAATGAAAATCTCTCTTTCGGATCAGATCGGTACAAGGAGAAAGCTTCCATGGCCCAGACACCAACCACAGCCTGCTATGACCAGAGCAGCACCAAGGCACCTTGGTGGCTTTCCACAGGGGTGACCAGCCCTGGGCTCTTAGGCTGTATCAGGAGCCAAGTGAGCGGCTCCCATATGGTTCAAGGGCAACTATATCTCCTGTCTGGTGGTGGAGCAGGGCTGCCACAAGGGCTGCTAGATAATACAGACCCACAGCAATGGGAGAAAGTGTGAGAGCGACAGGCACTCTCCCTGGGTTCTCCTGGGAGCCAGATGTCTTCCGATTCTAGTCCTATGTCAAAATGAAATCCTAACCATGGAGAGAGCCTCTGTAATTTCCTGGTGGCCAGCTCCCTTCTGCTTTCTGAGGTGTGGCACACACCTTACATCTCTTGATAGGTTACAGAATTTGGTGTGTGGCTCCGAGGGTTTTCTGGGACATTGATGCAGTGAAAAAACATCGTCAGTTTTATTTTCAGCAGCCATTCAGCAATTTGAATGTGTTTAAATGCACCCATTAGAAGGACATTCAAGGCTGCACTGTGTCTTGGAAACTCTTCAACTTTCAGTCAGATGTTATATCTGGAGACCAAATAGGAATGAAGTTGAACCAGGCAGTTGCATCAGCTCCATATCATCAAGTTCAAGTTCATGGTGCTGCTTCTTTTTCTATTGAGCTCGGACAGCCAGTTTCCATTTGGGTTCCTACTCCTCTTGTGCCCCATGCATCTGTTTACTATAATTCTAATTATAAGGTGCTGAATAAATGTCAAGAATTGTTACCTATTATTTCTGTAATATATACTGCATTAGTATGTTCCATGCTTGCTTTCTATTGCTTTCCCATCACATAGTGTGATGTTGCATAAAGGCTTTTATCCCCAGAGCTTTTTTTCATGAAATGTGCTGAGCTGCTGGAAATCTATTCAAAACGCTGCTGCTATCTTTGACTTTGATACAATTAGCTACTCAGTAAAAAAGGCACATTGGAATACACTATGAAAGGAATAAAAAATACACTCAGTCAATTCCGAGTTGATTCAGTGCCAATGTGTTTAGCTGACTGTCTGAAAAAAGATAAGTAGCAAACTATTTCAAAGATTACACTTCCTAAACAATAAAAAAAACCACCTTAAACTTGACATTTCAAAAATGATGAATCTTGGATTAAATCATGTGAAATGTCAAAATGAAGAGAAAAAGAAAAATCGATAGCTGTGCAGATGAAGCAATGTGAGGTCAACTGTACTGTACTGCCAGTGCCAGGCCACCCATGCCTTTTTAACAGCAGTATTTTTAAAGTGTACAATACCAGAAAGACACTAGAGATTAATTTTCAAGACTGATTCCCCTCTTAACAATAAAATTATTAAACATTTTGTTTTTAGAAACTGGAGCAGAGGCATAATAAAATGGCACATTTCCAAAAAAGTTTTTACTGCATCCTTGAGATTAGTTCACCAACATTATACTCAGTACTTCACGTTACAAGAATTTTCATTTGAATTTGATATATTTTTCCTGCCAGGTAACTGAAAGCTTTAATCAGAGGAGGAAAAAAAAGGCTTAGAAATCAGTACGGCTTTTGAAATGTGTCCTGAGCCTGCTGCTAACTGTTATGACAAAACCCAGTATTTTGCTGTGAAAGCCATAGGTGCAGTATAAGTATACTGGAGAGTACTACAGGGGCTCTCCTGCCACCTAACTTGGGTAAGTTCTGAAGGAGTGCATGCCTCTCACTCCCAAGCTATGTGGGTAGCTGAAGGTGGACGCTCAAGCTGGCTGTCTTGAGTCCATAATGGAGATGTCCATATGTAAACAATATGAATATTCCCCATACTGTATTTCAGTGTGTATGGTTAAGAAGTAGATCTAGAACATCTAATTTTCTTTCATGTGCTAAAAGCTAAAATTTTTCTAGATTTATTTTTAAAGTTGATCATATTGATTATTTTTTACTAGTTTGGGTCTCAGACACTTTTACAGTGAGGTGACAAGGACTGAGCTTACACTCATGTCTTTAACGTTTGGTACTCTGCATGTACATAGGCAGCTTTACTCAGGTTTTATAATCCCAAATACAACTACTCGGATGACGTGATTGCTAACACACTGGGAAAGCTGGTATTGCCCTTGGGCCATCCAGAGGAACTTGTTGAATACTGACAGGTACCCATAAGTAATGAAGGATAATCACCAAGTGGGAGAACCTTATTGTTCTAGAGAAGTATACCACAATGATTTTCCTGTTACCTGTAATCACTGTTTTTACTTGGGTTTAAAAGGCTGCTCAATTAAAATATAGCCTAGACATGGACTATTAGCAGAACTGTTTCTAATGCAGCACTATTTATATTTCAGGGGAAAACAAAAGTGTGGTGGAACTTGATTATTCCTGGATAATTCTTTAAGAGGGGACTAAGGAGAGGTCAGCTTTTGCTTCTTTTTTTATCTGATCAGTGGGACAGAATGATTATTTGAAAAGAAAGGAAAAAAAGAAATTTCAGAGCAAAAAGTATGTTTGAACTGATATTAGAGACTAGACTTATAATGTTGTAAGCTACATATAAGCTCCTAAAGCTAATTTCTCACTCTAAAGATAATATCATTAATTCACAATACCATCCCTAAACCTCTCTGGTCCTTCTAGGACTGTATAAAATAGTCTATTTTTTACAACCTGAGCTGCTTTACATATTTAAGATGGAGGAAAAAAAAGACGACTAAAACATTTTCTACAATATAGTTAGTGCTAGTAAAAGAAAGCTGTCTGTGAGCTTTTCTTTTAAATTTTCCTATGATAGTTATTATCAATATCTTCTATTGCTGTTTAAAGAGAAAGCTGGGGAAAATTCTCACTTCAAAGGATATGAGTACATTATATCAAAAATGGGTTTTTATTTTAAGACTTTTTTACAGCTAGGAAAAAAAACAGCTAGCTTTTGAAATGAGATTTTTCACTCAACCACCCACTGTAGAGCTAACATAATTGTGGTGTCGAACCACACCAGGCTGTGTCAGTTCTCCCTGTAATTACTGAGCAGACAAGGGCATTTTGGAGCATGAGTGATGGTTTGTTGTTTCCTCAAATCTGATAGGAATCTTATTCAACCGAATGTGGTCAATAAAGGTAAAATAGGATAATATTTATTGTCTTTGATGAGCTGATGGTTAAATAGCTTCCTCAAAAATCTCAGCCTTAGCCAAGGCAATACATTCAGAAACATGCCTTTGAAGAAGAGGGAAAAAAGCCCCAGTTTCTCTTGTCGTCATTAGCAAGTATACCAAAAAGCAAATATGAACTGCTTTGTTCAAAACAGCTTATTTTGTAATGTAACTGTGATGTACGACATCTATACAATAAAAATACATGAAGACAATGCAATGCAGAAGAAAATATATAATTTAGCTCTGCACTCACACAAACATTGATGCTTACAAATCACAAAGTGACTGAGGAGAGGGAGTGCTGCTTTCTGAGAGCTCAGAAGACTTGTCAAAGACATGAGATCCTCTTCATTTACCCTATTCTGGCAAGAATGCTATGGAGAACACAGTATATGTTCTCCAAGATATTATTATTAAAGGATATCAAGGAAAAGGCTCTCAGTCTTGTCCATAACATTCCTGGTCCATGTAACAGAGCTCCCTCTTTAAAAAAATAACCAACGTATTGCAAAACAGAAATGTATAAAACCATGTGGGTAAATTTCTACTAGTGCTTGTTTTTCTGATGTTTATACGGAAAAAAAACCCCAAACCATTAAAAATAAGATGTCATCCCTTGGTTACTATTTACTTTCTTACTAAATAAGAACTAGTTAGTTAATTATACCTGGGAAAAAACCATGAGCGGGAGACGTGTGAAAAATCAAAATGTCATAACAACTGTATGGCCCTATGGGCAAACACAGAAGCAATCCTACAGAAGTGATTGTTTCAACAACCTCCGCTATAACTTCCCATACTGTCTCTTTCTTTCTACATAACAGATACACAGAGGTTTTGTAATTACTGCAGTGAGCATTTTTCAGGTAGGGACCTCACTGTAGCTTATAAGACTGTTCCCAGGTTTACAGTTGTAATTACTGCAGTGAGCATTTTTCAGGTATGGACCTCACTGTAACTTATAAGACTGTTCCCAGGTTTACAATTGACCTATTCAGAAATCTTAATTTCCCTATTTAAACTCATTTACACAAAAGTCTGAAAGCAAAAAAAAAAATATTAGAATTTCTGTTGCAGAGAACTATCAATTTATTTTTTGCTTATAGCCTAGTATCTTTTGGGATCCTTCTATTCCTGTAGTATAAGTATGTACCAGATGTTTGTGAAAAAAATCCTCTTAATCAGTCTAATTAAACCAATACATTTTATTGCATATTTTTGCATTTCATTAGTTCTGTAAAATCGAATTGCAAATGCTAATTATATGAGCCAAAACTCAAATGCAAGCAAAAAAAGCTCATACAAATCTTTTTTGTTTTATTACAAAAATGTATCTTGCAGAGGCTTGATATTTCTACCTAAATTTAGAGTACTTGTATAATCCTGTTTATTGTTAGCTTAGGATTTTAGAAAAAAGAGCACCATGTCCTGCCATATATATGCTTGTCAGCATCTCCTCAGAGACTTCTGAACTGCTCGTCAATCCCAGTCAAGCTGGACATGGAAACAGGGAATAACTTGGGATGGAAGGGACTTTGCAAAGCACCTGGTCTGACCGTTTGCTCAAAACAGGGCCCAATTAGATCAGTTTTTCAGGGCTTTGTCCAGTCAGGTTTTGAATATTTCCAAAGATAGGGTAGAAGTTTCCAAGGTATCAAGTTCCCA
>NW_010542463.1:15021-42494 GCF_000687285.1 Phaethon lepturus | reverse complement strand
AGTCCCACACGTATTAAGTGCTTCAGCAGAGTAGAAAGCTGTTATTAACATCCTTCACTGAATAAAAGGCTGCTCTCAACCCTTATAAAATGCCAGCCAATCCACACGGGAGTGCCTGAGACTTGAAACCACAGTACATAAGGCTCCAGTGGGCTTATTGCTTTCAGAACTAGGTGTTCTGCCTGCAGGACAAAACCTCACACAAAACTGACAAAACTTTCTAAAATCTACACTGTAGCCAATGATAATAATATATTAGCACTAAAACATCACTTTGTGTATGCTAAATTATTTTAATCTAACAAATACATAGGTAAATGATTAATTGATTGTGAATTACATTAAACTACAGATTTAACCTGGAAAATATGTGTTATGAGACTAAGTTTTCCATCACTGTATATAGGGAAAACAAGTTTCAAAATAGCCAAGTAGTTCAAACTATGAGGTTTAGTTCTTCCATATGATTGGGAGCTGGGCTCTCTGCCCATGATTCTTTTATTCAATTTCTCAGTAGGAAATAAAAGTATTTAAACAATTTGGATTATCAGATATCTTAATCTCAGTAAGGAAATTAACAGATCTACAAGCTCCATTTCTCTTTAGGTCTGCCATCTGACCATTTTTAGTTCAGTCTTAAAGTTTGCCAAGTGCTTGACAGCCCAATTGAATAAGTGAATTGAGCACTGCTAAACCTATCGTTCAACAAATCACAAGTCAACTCTCTGGAAAAAAAATGACTAAGAATCATGCAGTTTTGTAAAAAACAAACCCAAACCTTTTAGGCAGCACTGCTAGGATTTGATTAAAACTGTGGTCACTGATAAAGGTCAGATTTTTGTACTGCCTTTCATCTCCAGGTCTGGTGGCTATTTTAGCCTCTCTGCATAGTGTTCCTCATGCCAGCAACATTGCTCTTCTTTGATCTGATGGTGAGGCGATGCAGACGCACCGGCACAGCCTGGAGGGCTTGAGTTTCTAGTTACGTGTCATCCTGGACATGATGGAGTTGCCTCAAACCTTTTCTCTATGGTGTATACAATACATTTCTCACCAGATACAGGTGCCCCAGAAGAAAGATTGCATCCTTATGTGGTACGAGACCTCTGGCTTATTAACTAGGTGTGATTAAAAACCTCTACTGATTAGAATACCTATTAGGAATACTTTGGAGAAAAGACATACATAGTGTCCAAATTTAAGTTCAAGTATATCTTGCAAGTCTACTACTGTGTGTAGACTTACAGTTCAGTAAATATGACATTGCCATTGCTTTTGACAGGCTAGACTTTGGCTTCAGCTAACAACATAGGTCTCTCAACTTATCTTGGCCTGCCTGAAGCTCTGCTTCAGCTTGGTTAGCTGTAACTAACACAGCTAATCACAGCAACTATCTCAGGACCAGACGACTGGTCCTCACCTAATTTGTTTCAGCTTTTGCTTAGCTCTGTATGATTATGTGGTGTAATATGTTTTTTCATGTATATACATTCTGTTACTAACAGGCTGTAATGACATGGAGTTACTGTATGTTGAATGAACTATCTATGACCACAGAATTAACTGCAGCATAAAGGAACACAAGCACAGGATAACAGCAGACATCTTCAAGGTATAGTCACAGGATGATACCAGAAACCCTAGGGCTATAAGCAACTCAGCAATCATCAATTACTGTCCTCAAAGGAAGGCAATTATTGGAGCTCGTAAAACCAGTTTTAGAGATGAAGAAAAAGGGAAAGGGAAAGGGAAAGGGAAAGGGAAAGGATCTCACACACCTAAAATGCCCACCTTACTGGGACAAATTTCACTTAATGTCTTCATTAACAATTTAGACAATGGGATGGAATAAACTTTCAGCACATTTGTGGTCAATCCCAAATCTGCGGGAGTAATTGATACACTGGAGGGAAAGGGCTGCTAAACCCTGGGATGGCTCAGGAGAGATGTTATTGCTGTTTGCAAGTACCAGATAAGATGGTTTAGAGAATATGAAGCCAGCCTCTTCTTAGAGTTACACAGTGAAAGGATGAGAAGTGACAGCTGCAGCACATTACGTTTTGGTTAGATATAAAGAAATATATTTTCACCATTTGCGTGGTCAAATATTGTAGTAGGTTGACCAGAGAGATTGTGGTATCTTTCTCCTTGGAGATATTCAAAACTCAAATGAGCAAGACCCTGAGCAATCTGATCTCATTAGACCCATTTTGACTGGGGCTTGGATCAGATGATCCACAGATGTATCTTCCAACCTAAATTATTCTGTAATTCTGTTACTTAAGAATTATGATAAAACTGCATAAATTGGTAATGCTCTACCTGTTTGTTATGACTGGTATCCATATATTAAATTAGGTTTAGAAGGTAAGATTGCAGAGTAAAGAATTCAAAATTTAGAAGAGTTCAGAATTATGGCTGGCCATCAACCAAACTAAATGTTATGCATTTAAACAATGATACAATTCTTAATTACATGCATGAATCCATTATTCCACCACTTCAGCTACTGAATAGGATGAATCATATTCACTGCATAGGAAGTCATTCGGTATTTCTTATCTTAAGCCAGCATAGTCTCAGATCATCAAAAGAAGCATGGCCAGCAGGTTGAGGGAGGTGATTCTGCCCCTCTGCTCTAATAATGCCTGTATACTTGTTTCGAATTACTTTGTGGGTTAATGTGGAAACAAAGTTATAACTAGATGAATAACCTACATACACTTTCAAACCAAAAAATACATTTATTGAAAAACAATTTAATAGCTGTAGTACCATTGCAGTCATAAATATTTCTTTGTAAAGACCCAGAAAAACATTCCCCACTCCTGTATGCTTGAAACAGACTTTTTAAGCAGGGCCTGTTGCAATAGGACAAGAGGTAATGGTTTTAGACTAAAAGAGGGTAGATTTAGACTAGATAAAAGGAAGAAATTTTTTGCAATGAGGGTGGTGAAACCCTGGCACAGGTTGCCCAGAGAGGTGGCAGATGTCCTGTCCCTGGAAACATTCCAGGTCAGGTTGGACGGGGCTCTGAGCAACCTGATCTAGTTGCAGATGTCCCTGCTCACTGCAGGGGGGGTGGACTAGATGGCCTTTGAAGGTCCTTTCCAACGTAAACTGTTCTATTATTCCATGATTCTACAATCATATTTGATGTGGCTCTAAAAAGCCATGTTCCCATTCTAGGATTTTGTAAATGTAGTAGCAAAATACAGTGTCAAAATTCTCTTTGTGAGGTGAATTGGTGTTACTTTCTACATTTTATAGAAAAAAAAAAGTCAAGGATTTAAAACTTTTGTTTCTTGAAAAGTGTGCATGCTGTCTTTGACACAGTGAAATCTACAGTGTGATAGGGATTTGGGAATTACAGCAGAATACCCTGCTTTCGCATACGGGCTTGTATGTCTTAATACCCATTTCCTTTGTTGAGACAGAAACAGATACAGTATTCAGAATCACAGATCTAATAAGAGAAGCCCGAACAGAAATTCAGCCATGGCACATATATTCTTCAGTGATTTAGCTACTATGTGTGTGAAGGGATGGAGCTTTTGGGCTAAAAAGCATGAAATGCTGACAAAGCACATGCTGAGATGAAAGAGGAAGAGCAGGGGGAGAAACTCCAGACAAAGAGAAAATTAGCGGAAAACAACCAGCAGAGAGAGCAAACAACAGTAGATCTAGTTGACGGGGAGGATGTGGAGTAGGCACGCTGGCTGATTTGAAAGAAAGAGGCTCAAAGGCATCTGAAGATAGTAGTTTTTTATCAATTGAAAACTACAGGATGAAAAGGATAAAAAATACTATTTTGATGACATGTCAGAATAGGACCTAGATTAAGAAAGCACTTAAACGTTTCTTTTGCTTCAAGTATTAAAAAAAGATTAAGACTGTATAAGTCAAAATAGCAAACCATATTCTTCAGATAGTACAAGTCACAAAGAAAAAAGAAAATGGTTTGCAAGCCAAGGACGATATGGCCCTACATGAATCTCACCTTTGCATGGCGTTTGGTGTGCGTTTAATTAAAAGCATATTTTGAATGAGAAGACTGCTTCAAGAAAATAGCGTACAGAAATCAGAGATATCCCAAGTCATACATTATGGAAGTAAAAACTGGGAATTTGCCTTCCTTTTTTTCATTTAAAATTTGCTTCAGTTAGTGACATTCATGCACTAACAGCTCAATGAAAAACTTACACAAAATGTTAGCAAATGCCACTGCACTGCCTGTAGAGAATAAGGGACTTATTGACATGCCAGCTTCCAGCATAAAATGTCATGATTGCAGTATTGACTAACAGCATATCAAAATAAACATCCGAAAGTCGAGATAATGTGTGGAGCTGCTGAAGACAATCTTCCTGAACCACCAGCTCTGCACTTAAAAAAAACCAACAAAAAACAACCCCGTATCTACCTCATTTTAAGATATAAACTAGAAATTCTGTTTAAGTGGTTGAGGGATAACATAGAAATTCTATTTGTTTAGACTTCTGTCTTGGCCAATTTAGCTCTTGCCATTTTTCTCATTATTTTTGCTCTATATCTTCAGTAAGTATCATTCTTGGGCATGGTAGCAAAGAGTATTTGACTTTTACTTAATCGGGATTACTTGAGAAACTGTCTTGGGAATGGCATTAACAGTAAAGCAATATACAAAACAATAAATTCCCTCTGCTACTGATTACTAAAACAGCAGTGAAATGTTTATAAAAGTAAAGGCCATTGATTGTCAGCAAAATCCAACCAATTTACCTTATTTGTATTGTACATGACATAGGGAAAAAATCAACAAGCCACATTATAATGACTGTCATATGTCTTCTCACATGAGGGTTTGAAAGTACAGCAATGCTGCTGCCTTGTCAGGCTCCCCACTGACATTAGTATTGGAGTTTGCCGTGAATTAATTTGTCCAGCAGAATAAAAACCCCAACCAGGAATAGTGGCTTTGGCCAGAGTCTCCCACAGTAATATTTGGACTCATCTTTAGCAGATGATGGATGTCTGAAATTCCTTCCTGCAGTTAACCTGGTCTCTTCATCCATTTTATTATTGAAGTAAAAGGAAATATGGATGGTATTGCAGCATTATTTATCAGGTTTTATTTCTTTAAGGCAATACCAAAGAATCTGTTCAATCCATGTTGCATACATATATGCAGCTATTTTCTATTCTCTGTTTCCAGGTTAAGGTATAGTGGGTTTTTTATTACTGAACTCCTAAAATGCATCTTTATAATAGAAACTAGCCAGGTTCATCAGTTGTTAATTGTTTAAATATTTCAGTATACTTCTTAACATGTAATTTACTAGACTCTTAGAAAGAAACAGGACTTTTAAAATGTTAGCTGCTACACCAAAAATTTTCAGTTAAGCTACAAAGTACAGTCTTAGTTGCTAGAGAGGGGAAAGGGAGCGTAATAGAGCATCAGATTTTAGACAGTTTTCCTGAGGTTTGGGTGTTGCTGTAAGTCTGAAATCTCACTTGCCTCATGCCTCTGTGTCTTAGCTTTTCTATCTATCTGTAAATCTGAGACAAGGACAGTTTGCAACACAAAAATTCAGAAGTAAATGAAGACTAATCAGTGGACAACATGGGGACGTATCAACCATATGGCATTTGCTGTGTGTGCATTCTCTCAGGGGCTGGGCAGAAAAAAAGAAAAAAGAGTGTAAAATCCCCCTTTTTTTGAAACTGGATCCACGATTTTGAAAATTGTCCCTGTCTCTTTTCAGAGTAAATAACTGAAGTCTATGTCTTGAAGTGTGGTGGGCAGACTTTTTTTTTCTTAAGAGCTCATGTTGTCCTCTAAATAAATAGCGTTTCAAAAGCGCTGGGCACTCATAGGTACCCGGATATTTATGCAGGTTAAATATGGGCAGATTTCTGTGCAGTCTGCCAAAGCAGGAGCTCACATCAGCCCTAGTTCTGTCTCCTACCTATAAAAAAATACTATTTGGGGTCAAGTAACATAAAATTGCTCAGCTGCTTGTGACAGGCTTAAGCTGCAGCCCAGCAGTCTTAATCTTCTTCAAAGTAGACAATTTCTATCTTTGCATAGACTGATCCATAACCCACAGTACATTTTAAAATAGCATGAATAACCTCACACAAAGTAATAACTTTAAATGGTATCAGACATGCTCTGGTACTGGTGCCATACAAATCTTTCTTTGGGGCCTGGCCTGGCCTTTGCTTGTTGTGCCACTCCATATTCCTACCGAAGTTAAAAGTAGATACACTTCTCAGTTTATTTGTTGAAGCAGTGTGGAAGTGTGCTAATTTCCTAAGATCACGAGCTTTCTTTTATGGCAGATATCTTTTACGGCAGATATATGCACACTGAGTTGGGTCGAACAGTCAAGTGTGAATTAAATTACTTCTTTTTTTTACTGACATAAGTAGCTAACCCAGTTTTAATCTGAATAGAGATACCAGCAGTTATTCAGTTACTGTGCTGAAGAAACATGAAATGGTAAGTCACCCTTTTTTTTTTGAATTAGGGATATATTACTGTTTCATTGCCTAAAAGATGATTCTCTATCAAAAGTACTCTCTCTTACTGTGGAAGGACATGACTTTTTTAGTTGGAATTTAATCTTACTTCAACTGGAATACTTCCTTGTAAAGGATTACAGGAAACAAACCTGATTACGTATGAAGTAATAATGAGACAGGAAAGGTAGAATCTCAAACCCAACTAAATCCTATTTAAAATTATGCTCTTTTACACCCTTGAAGCAGACAGATATCATGAACTGATATTACAAGGAGGCAAATTAAAAAAAAAAATCTATTTTTTTTACTATTGTAAATATGTTTGGTTATCTACATGGTACGGTTTTGCCAGTTTATAAAGCCTGAACTTATGAAAACAGAAGATGCATTCTGGAGAAGATTCCAAGCACTTACAAACTGTGGACCTAACATTTTTTCACTTGGCTCCTGGGGCAGAGCTTCTGTTGAACAATTTCCTGACTTTGCCTGGGTCTGATGACAGGACTGACTTGGAATGCTCAAAGGGAAACTGCAAACCAGCTCCTGCTACAGAGGGTGAAAATTAACCAGCAATAGTGAGAAAAGCAAATTCTGGTTATATAGCAATCTGCTGCCTTATGAAAACTAATAAATAAACATCACACATGCCACATATTAGGAATTATTCTTGCAAGCTAAAGATTTTGTCAGCAGGGAACTTGGGTGCCCAGAGAAACTCTCTACATCCTTAGATGACTTGACTGCCTGCCTGTATCTCCAAGGATGGAGACTCCACCTCTCCGGGCAACCTGTCCTAGTGCTTGGTCACCCTCACGGTAAAAAAGTGTTTCCTGATGTTCAGAGAGCACCTCCTGTGTTTCAGTTTCTACCCGTTGCCTCTTGTCCTGTCACTGGGCACCATTGAAAAGGACACGGCTCTGTTTTCTTTGCATCCTCCCTTCAGGTATTTTAAATCTGCATTTATTTTTCATCCTACAGAACAGCCTATCATAACTTAGAAAATGCAGATAATAATTTAAGCATCATTATATTGCATCCTGAGGAGAACAGGCTACTAAATGAGGGCAAGAATGAGTTCTGATGACTCATTTGGCCCTCACTCATTTCCCAAATGTGTGTTTTTAAGGCCTTACATTTTAACTCACAGAGTTAAAATAGTGCTGGCGTCGAAACGCCGGCACTATTAAACTTGAAAGAATTTTGCTTGCAAGAATTTTTATTAATTAATTTTAATGTTTAATTAATATGAATAGAAAAGAAGTAGGGACTTGGATTTTGAACTAAATTACTAATAAATGAGAAGAACAGGGTAACTGTAAAGTAAACACAGGGTGAGCAAAATTCTATCATCTCCACTACACGCTGCAGCCCAGTTAACTCCATCAGTACCGCCCATGTATAACAGAACAAAATTGAAAGGCATGCATTTTTTCAGCAAGATACCACTTTCTTTTCTCCCACCCAGAAACTTGTACTAGAAGGGAAAAGACAGAATTAATTGAATAACTGAATAGGACGCCTCTGATCTATTCATTGAACATCTACAAACTGTTCACAAGTGGGCTTCCTTTATATTTTATTCTGAGTAACTCGGTGACGCTGATCACAAAACATATGTATTTCCTTGAATTGTTACGGAAATTAAATCTCAAGCAGTGTCGGATCACTAAACGAATATGCATATTGATACTGCACTTTGTTGGGTAAGGGTAACAGTATGTCCTTTGCACAACTGGTGGTAAAAGTGAAACATGGTTCTTCACTTGGAACAGTGATAAGAAGCTGTCTATGTAAGTCACCTCACAAGAATTATTATTAAAGAACTAGCTATTTAACTCCTGTGTGGTTGTTCTATCTTAGAAAAATTATTTTTTCTTTGAATAATTAGTCAGAAAATGCAATAAATATTTCACAATCACGTGTGTATAAAGACAGCTACTGTGGAATAATTTATTGTGCAATAGCTAATAAGATAATTTCCAAATGTAGACAGGCTATTACATTCTTCCCTTTAGGGGGAAAAGGACATATCTCACTTCTTTCCCAAACCTTCCTGAGTCACTCACAAGAGGAAATCTGAAGAAACTCCTAACTGGGGAACCCTCATAGCAAAAGATGGAATAATTGCCCTGGATCTCCCTGGACCCTTTGGTTTCAGGGGCTTTGTAATTTTCTACTTTCACAGTGACTGGAAGCAAAGTTAAGGGAAAAGGATACTCTGAGAAGGCAAATATTTACTCAGCTTTAAGGAGAAGGTGCCAGCTGTGTTGTGTTGGCCCTTTGTTCCCTACCAGTTCTGTTTGGTTTTAATTATTATTTTTCATTTATAGTCAGCGTTGGGTCCAGCCTCCAAGGCAGGTGTTTGAGTATTTATGTAATTTGCATCTCGAGAAGGAGAAGAGGAAGGGAGTTGACTCGTAAGCCTTGCAGGGAGTTGCTTTTTGTCCTGTCACTTTCTTTCCTTCCTGTGAACTGTTCATTTGTTGCTTTACCTGAGAAGCATTTGTCAACCCAAAGAGTTTCTTGTAATGCCAACTCTCTCAACTCTCTGAAGTACGTCATTATTTGTGGCAGTGCTTCACAAGGAAAGAGCTTGCTTACTGCACTTTAACTGGCAGATTTTTTCACATATTCTGCACTACTCGTTGCTTTGCCAGCTCAGAAGACAGCATGCATTCCCTTAACTCTGATCATGCCTTGACACTTCACCAGATTTGGGAACAACAATGAGTTGTTGCCCAGCACTCATTATTTAGTTGGCCAGGTGATACATCAAAAGGATTTCAGCACCGGAGAGACACCAGCTGGGGTCTTGGCACACAAAAGTAGATTTTCCCAGCCTTAGCTCCTCCGCAAAGATTATAAACACTCAGACCTGAAATGTAGGATAATTTGAGCCTAAATGACAGGAAAGAACATGCTGCTTTCAATACTTGCAAAGGTGCAGGTTACTACTGTTATTTTCCTATGATACAAACAGAGCCTCTTCACTTACTTGGTAAAGTGAACCATGGAAATCTGTAACACATAGACACAGGGCTATAGCATTGAAACAAAGAACATTTGGTTTGAATCACAGCCTTCCTTGAGCTGAGTCTAAATGAATATGTGTATGGAATTTAATGGAAATATAATTTTTATTATTTAAAGAGTTATGATTCCTGGACTAATGGTTAGATCCTATTATTAGCATCCTGTTGTGTGAGGCACAATTCATACGATGAAAAGATTACTTTACTCTCGAAAGAATTTAGACTAGAAATGCATTCATATAAAGGCAAGTAAATTAAAATTATAAATATGTATAAGTTTATACATCTTTCCTCAGCAGTTTTGTAAAATTTACAGGTTTCAGACACATCTTCATCATACAGGAAAATAAAACTTGAGAAGTTTTCCCAGCAGTGGCTACAGTGACACAGCTAAGGCTACTGGCTAGTTCAACGTGCACATGAAACCTCTCACAAACAAAATGCCTCCTCCCTCTTCTTTCTTATCACTCTCATCCTAAAGTAAGTCCCTTACCATCTCCCCTTATCTTCCTCTGTTCTCCAGCATTTAATACTTTCACATAATTTTCATTTTTTTCCCCCAACAACCCTCAACCTGTCATGCTCCATTCATGACACACATGCATTCACTCCTGCATAATTATAATATTATGATCATTTAAGAGATGGAGAAGGAAACCTACTAGCTAAAGATTGCTCTGAGAAGGACAATGTCAGCATACTATATATATTGGGTTTCTGCTGGGCTGCTGCCAGCACACTATCTGGGAAGCGTAGCAGTGTTCTGTGTGCTCACGTACTCCCCTGGGCAATGGAGTGTGTCCTGTGATATACTGAACAGAGAGACAAGAGCTTCAGAGGCCTAATTATACATCCTGTGCTGACTGCTAACATATTTGTGGATCTAAAAGTATTTTAAAATCCATGTTTCCTATCTTTTTGAAGGGATGCAATGCTCATCCGCTACGGAGAGAGAGAGGAAAAGGGGAACAAGATGAGATTTATCCAAGCACTCTAAGACTACAGTCTTCCTGATTTTGCACTATAGTGCAATGTCAATCTGGTACCGATTCCACATTGCCCTTCTTCAGAGGTTCATGCTCTGAAGAACCACATAGTCCCAGAGTCAAGACAGAGAAGGTCATCACATGTGCCTACAGCAACATCCTCTATTTTTGGCCTCTAGATTATACTTTGTTAATGCTATTTTACTGCTGTTGTATTTTCAGTGCTTTAATGCAAGACCCATACTATATGATGTACATAAAGACATTTAACAAAGTGTCTCTAGAATTCAGGCTTCACTCTCCGTGGTGAACGTTAGCACTTCCTATTCTCTCAGTAGGGATTTTATCCACAGAATGAATTCAGCACGTTTTGCTTTGCTTCATACCTCTTCTCACCTCTTTGGACCTACAGCTGAAATGATAACATATTCATGAGGCTGGACTAACATCTGCTGTCCTCAGAGGATATGTCCCATTGATCAGGAATGTCAGGACAGAGGGTGAGAGAAGCCTGTCCTCACCTCCTTAAAGCCTTCAGAATATTTTTTTTTTCACAGATAGAGTTAATTCCCACGCAAACTAAATGGAATATACAAAATTATTCTTATTAAATCTGAGTAAGGCACCAGACACATATAAACAGCTCTACAGTTCTGAGAAGGCCTTTATCTTTCTTAATCAAAGTCTAAGCGGTCCACTGCACTGGAAGCCTTCAGCAAAATATCCTGTTAATGGAGTTCTTCACCTTCTCTCTAAAAAGCACCTTGGCAATGGTTTGGGGATTTCTTTGCTATTCAACCCTTTCTTCATTTTTATGTCTCTTCTAGATGCCTTTTCCATGCCAGACTCCCCCTAGGTTCTCACTACCAGAAAGGCAGTTTCTCAGTAACTATTTTCATTAGCCACTTTGTATGTCACTCTAGGTTTTGAATAATTGTTCATAGCAGACCTCTCTGTTGCAAAGACACCCGTGTTAGATTTTGCTCTGTTTGCATCGAGAAAGTTACTCTCTCTAACAGCTGCCGTAGAAATTTGACAGCTTAGAGTCCATCCAGCTTAGAGAACAGCACTTGCTTAGAAAGCATTATCCTTAGAATTGTGTTTTTAAAGCCATGAAATACACCTTTCTCATAAGCCAACATCGGATCATTGAGTATCTAGCCAATGTTCGCAGAGGTAAAGGCTCAGGTATAATTTCTTCGAAAAGCCCTGAATTTATTCAGACTTTATATGGCCTATGTATTGTTTAATGGATGACTACTGTAGCACATTTTATAATGAACAGTGAGATAGCACTTAGTTCTTTTCAGAAACTGAAATCAAAAGTTTCTGATCTGACAGGAACATGACTTTTCAGAACTAGGCTTTCCACTGCTATCTTGGTGACAGTTCAACAGAGGGAACAGTATAGCATCACTGTTTTAAAATTAATTTAGTTTAATTTTGAATCCAGTAGGAATTATGAGATGTTTTCACAAAAATAACTCAATAGTGATCTTTTAATCTTTTGTTCTCCTTTCAGTACTTATGACTATATTAAAATGAACAACCATTTGCAAGACAGGTGCCATTTTAATAATGGATTAAAATTTTGGAATAAAATAACATTAAAATTGCAAAGAATATGAAAATATATGCATTGACGCTTCAGCAATTTTTAAAATCACTTGTTCTGAATGAATTTATTCTCCTCCTCAAGTCAAGCATCATACAGCATGAACAGTAGAAGGAAAAGATTTCATGTAACTGGGGCAGTCTGGGTCAGGATGTTTGGCCCCCAGTGCAGCTAAGAGCAATCACAGGAGATGTTCAGGTTTGGCCCAGCCTCAAACGTCCTGTGTCCGCTCAGTATTTCTGACTGGCCAAAGAACAGTGTGGTCACTCCTTCCAGGAGGAAGCACCTTAATAAAGAGGAGATTCCCAAAGGAGTTGGTCTGTTTACACCATGCTGCAAGGGAAAAAAGGAATGAGAGAAATCAGCCCTACTATATTTACATTTGATGGATAGATGCCAGCTGCGTTGGTCAGTTAAGATTTACACCTTACAGCTAAGTCATCAAAAATATTGCTTTCGGGGTCATTACTAAGAGTTTGTTACAAACATATATTCTGCTTTGGTTATACAAGCAGAGAATGCTCTGAACTACAACACTGCATATCAATCTTGCCCCACACCATCACTCTTAGAAAAAATCTATTTACTTCGCGCTACTCAGCATTAGTTTGTTTGAAGGAAAGCTGTACGCATGGACAGCTTGGAGAAATGTGCAAGACTTCTCACAGCCTGTATCAGGTATCTGTAACATTTTTTTAAAGAATGGCATATTAGTGAGGCTGTTCCTTGAGGAGATATTGAGTCTTATTAATTATTGCAATGTATCTTCTGTAAGTACTTACCTTCCTGCAGTATGAGCACTAAACGACATCACCTCAGAACAACAGTATTTTCCTTTCTCTTTGCAAAACTGTACATGTCTACATAAGATGAAAAGCAGTAAAGGATCTGGCCCTAATTTCCGTGCACTTTATTGCTACTTTTCCTTCTGGCTGAAACCAAGTGTAGCCGTAAGTACAGAACCTCAATCATTCTCTATCAATTGAGGATATCCTTCAGTAACATTAGAGATATCTTAAACTACCCAAAATGACTTTTTCAGCAGTATGACTCCATCTTATACCCAGAAATAAGTGGTAGCAGTAAAGCAGTTTCAAGAATACACATTCCTGTCTTAAAACTGTTCTTCCTTTAGCATTAAGTAATCCGCAGTAAAAACTTCTTAATTGTGTCTAACACTTAGAGGGATGATATGTCATGAAAACTCTTTTGCTGTCTCATCTAAGATTAAACAATCAGTTCTGGTAATTGTGGTATACTGCATTAATCACAGATGTTTGTGGGTTTTTTTTTCCCCCTGACAATTTTTTTGGTTAGGTGCTGAATTAGGATTCTCATCTTCAGCTTTTCTCTTCTCTCTTTACCTTCATGCCTACAGCAATACCCCTCCAGCTATCATCTTGTCGGATCAGGCCAGTAAGAATCTGAATAAGATACCTCTATAACAAATTCGGATTCTGAAGAAATGTGTTTCTGATCGTTCAGTAGTTAATACTCTCTAATCGGTACTGAGTCAATGCTAAAGTCACCATATGCCATTTCTTTCAACTGAGGTATATACCCAAGCTTCTGATCACTGAGGGCCACTCAGTTCACGTTAATATTTTCCATTAGGACTATTCAAAATGCATTTAATTTGACAATGTATGCTCTTCCCACTTCTGCTGTTTTGTCTCTCCTTCCTTTCCTAAAAACAATGGTGTGATAGTTCCCTCCTGGACCCTTCTGCATTAACTTTGACTTTCTTTCAGATCTTTTTCATGAGATCCCCATGTTAGGTGTACCAGCATTACTTCTCAGTATTGAGAGCAAACCTGTGGTTTCTGATTATCTTATTTGTGTGTGGACAATACACAGTGGTGCAGACTGAATGAGCGCAGAGAAGAGATCATTTCCTTTTCCATGCAAGCATGTTCTTAAAATCTCTTTTCCTCTGGCAATCTGCCCAGCATACTTCTCCATCTTACTACTTACTTAGCTTCTGACTTTGTAATTCTACTTTGTAACTGTGTATGTGACGTTGATACACTCTGAGGAGCTAGGTTATGAAAAATTAAGCCCTGAACTGCAGAAATATGCATGTAGAAAACGATGCCTTCTCTCTCATGAAAAGCAGTAAGCAAATTAGCCTACAATACCTCATAATTCTGTAACGTTCCCACATGTCTGTAAAGGCCATCAGTTGCACTAACATTTGCAATCTTTGTGTGCATTATTAAGTTTTCTTTATTAGCTTCCATTTTAATTAAGTGAGAAAATGTTTTCATAAAAAAACTATTATGTCTCAAAGAGGATGGAAGCAGAGATTGCAACTTATGGAATATTCCCCCTTTTCCTCTACGTAGAGGAGTACATACTACTGTTCATTTCAGTTTTCTATTAGCATGATTTTACATGAAAAAAATCCTCAAAGGCCTGAAGCTCAAAACACTACCCCAACGTGATAGCATCTTAATGTGGTCTTGTAATGGATTCTGGAACAGGTGGCTAATAAATTAACTAGAGGTATGCAATGTATTACTGACTTGCATCATTCCAACCACATAGCTCTCAAATGACAGCTTGTTTCATGTAAATTTTATTGTATTGAAGGTTCTATTTGTTACCAAGAGACTTCCTTACAAATAGAAAGAAAATGCAAATAGTATTTTCTACTTTACATAGAATAATGCTTACAAAAAAGGCAAGCAAACAATATTTTCCTCTAGGCCTCTTAAACCGTAGGGTATTAACTAGCAAAGTAAATACGTTGAGAACGTAGTGGTTTGGTAATCAAACAGATTAAAAAAAAAAAAAAAAGTAATAGTTACTTAGTTTGGTGTTTTAATATAAATAACTACTAAATAAAACAACTCTCTCTGAAGCAGATTATAGGATCATGGAATCATTTAGGTTGGAAAAGACCTTTAAGATCATTGAGTCCAACCATTAACCTAGCACTGGCAAGTCTATCATTAAACCATGTTCCTGCAGCACACCTACACATCTTTTAAATGACTCCACCACCTCCCTGGGCAGCCTGTTCCAATGCTTGACAAATCTTTCAGTGAAGAATTTTTCCTAATATCCAGTCTAAACCTCCCCTGGCACAACTTGAGGCCATTTCCTGTTGTCATACCCCTGGTTACCTGGGAGAAGAGACCACCACCCACCTCGCCACAAGCCCCTTTCAGGTAGTTGTAGAGAGCGATAAGGTCTCCCCTCAGCCTCCTCTTCTCCAGACTGAACCACCCCAATTCCCTCAGCTGCTCCTCGTAAGACTTTTGCTCTAGACACCTCTCCAGCTTTGTTACCCTTCTCTGGACACGCTCAAGCACCTCAATGTCTTTCTTGTAGTGAGGGGCCTAAAACTGAACACAGTATTCAAGGTGTGGCCCCACCAGTGTTGAGTGCAGGGGGACAATCACTTCCTTATGCCAGCTGGCCACACTATTTCTGATACAAGCCAGGATGCTATGGCCCTCTTGGCCACCTGAGCATACTGTTGGCTCATATTCATCTGGCTGTTGACCAACATCCCCAGGTTCTTTTCTGCTGGGCAGCTCTCCAGCCACCCTTGCCCATGCCTATAGCATTGCATGGGGTTGTTGTGAGCCAAGTGCAGCTTGGCCTTATTAAGCTCGGCCTTATTAAACCTCATAAAATTGGCCTTGCCCCATCGATCCAGCCTGTCCAGATCCTTCTGCAGAGCCCTCCAACCCTCCAGCAGACCAACACTCCCGCCCTACTTGGTGTCATCTGCAAACTTACTGAGGCAGTACTTGATCCCTCTGTCCAGATCATTGATAAAGATATTAGACAGAACTGGCCCCCATACTGAGCCCTGGGAAACACCGCTTGTGACTGGCTGCCAACTGGATTTAACTCCATTCACCACAACTTTTTGGGCCCGGTCATCCAGCCAATTTTTTAGCCAGCGAAGAGTACACCTGTCCAAGACATGAGCAGCCAGTTTCTCCAGGAGAATGTTGTGGGAAACAGTGTCAAAGGCTTTAGTAAATTCTAGGTAAACAATATCCACAGCCTTTCCCTCATCCACTAATCAGGTCACCTTGTCATAGAGGAGATCAGGTTGGTCAAGCATGACCTGCCTTACATTAACCGATGCTGACTGGGCCTGATCACCTGGTTGTCCTGTATGTGCCACATGATGGCACTCAATATGATCTGCTCCACAAGCTTCCCTGGCACCAAGGTCAAACTGACAGGCCTATAGTTCCCTGGAGCCTCCTTCCAGCCCTTCCTGTAGATGGGCATCACATTTGCCAACTTCCAGTCAACTGGGACCTCCCTGGTTAGCCAGGACTGCTGATAAATGACTGAAAGTGGCTTGGTGAGCACTTCTGCCAGCTACCTCAGTACCCTTGGATGGATCCCATCCAGTCCCATAGACTTACATGTGTGTAAGTGGTGTAGCAGGTCACTAACCATTTCTGCTTGGATTATGGGGGCTTCATTCTGCTCCCCGTCCCTGTCTTCCAGCTCAGGGGGCTGGATACCCAGAGAACAACCGGTAAAAACTGAGGCAAAGAAGGGATTAAGACCTCAGCCTTTTCCACTATGTTTCCCCTCACATCCAGTAAAGGATGGAGATTCGGCTTAGCCCTCCTTTTATTGCTATTGCTTTTACAGAAACATTTTTTATTGCAGCAGCCAGATTAACTTCTAGATGGGCTTTGGCCCTTCTAATTTTATCCCTGCATAACCTCACAATATTCTTGTAGTCCTCCTGAGTTGCCTGCCCCTTCTTCCGAAGGTCATAAACTCTTCTCTTTTTTTGTGAGTTCCAGCCAAAGCTCTCTGTTCAGCCAGGCCAGTCTTCTTCCCTGCCAGCATGTCTTTCAGCATGAGGACTGTCTGCTCCTGCACCTTTAAGATTTCCTTCTTGAAGAATGTCCAGCCTTCCTGGACTCCTTTGCCCTGCAGGACTGCCTCCCAAGGGGATCTGTTGAATAGTCTCCTAAACAGGTCAAAGTCTGCCCTCTGGAAGTCCAAGGTAGCAGTTCTGCTGACACCCCTCCTTACTTTTCCAAGAATAGGAAATTCTATCATTTTGTGATTGCTGTGCCCAAGATGGCTTCCGACTATCACATCACCCACAAGTCCTTCTCTGTTCACAAACAGGTCCAGTGGGGCACATTCCGCAGTTGGCTCACTTACCACTGTGTCAGGAAGTTATCTTCCACACATTCCAGGAACCTCCTAGACTGTTCTCTCTTTGCTGTATTGTATTTCCAGCAGACAGCTGGTAAGTTGAAGTCCCACAGGAGAACAAGGGCTAGTAATTGTGAGACTTCTCTCAGCTGCTTATAGAGTATTTCATCTGCCTCTTATCCTGGTTGGGTGGCCTGTCACAGACTCCCACCATGATTTCTGCCGTGTAGGCCTTCCCCCGATTCTTACCCATAAACACTCAACCTTATCATCAATACCATTAAGCTCTAGACAATGAAAACACCCCCTAACATACAGGGCTACCCCACCGCCTCTTATTCCTTGCTTATCCCTTCTGAAGAGTTTAACAGCCACACATTGCAGCACTCCAGTTGTGTGAGTCATCCCACCATGTTTCCGTGATGACAACTATATCATAGTTTTCCTGCTGCACAATGGCTTCCAGCTCCTCCTGTTTGTTGCCCATGCTGCGTGCACTGGTATGGATGCACTTCAGTTGGGCTATTGATCCCGCCACCTTTTTGGGAGGACAAGTCCTAATTCCTCCGTGACCATTCTCAGGCACTTATGTGGTTTCTAACACATCAATAAATCTTTGCTGCTGTATGGATCTCCATCCCCTACCTCCACTGAGACGGCAGACCAAAGGACCTTGCTAGCACACCATCCCTCAAACATTCGCATGCTGCCCCAAGGCGTATCTCTAGTGAGCCTGTTTTTATTCCTTTCCCCCTTCAAATCTAGTTTAAAGCTCTTTCAATGAGCCCTGCTGACTCCTGTGCAAAGATCCCTTCTACCCTTTGAGACAGGTGTACCCCAGCTGTTGCCAGCAGGCCTGGTGTTGCGTAAAACAACCCATGATCAAAAAGCCCACAGTTCTGCTGGTGACACCAGGCTTGGAGCCAGGTATTGATCTGCTGGCTCTTCCTGTTTCTTCCCTCACCACTCCATGCAACTGGAAGGATAGAGAAGAACACTACTTGTGCTCCTGATCCCTCAACATGTTGTCCCAAGGCCCTGAAGTCTCTCTTGATTGCCCTTGGACTTCTTGTTGCAACTTCATCACTGCCTACCTGAAAAATCAATAATGGATAATAATCTGAGAGCTGTACCAGGGTAGGAAGCTTTCTTGTCACATCTTTACCCTGGGCCCCAGGGACACAGCAGACTTCCCTACGTGGGTCTGGTCTGCATATTGGGGCTTCTCTTCCCTTCAGAAGGGAGTCTCCTATGACAATGACCCACCTTTTTTTCTTTATGGAAGCAGTTTTGATGCAGGGCATAGGCCAACTTAACCTCAGTGATACCTCTAAGCTAGATGAATCATCATCCTTGTTATTCAGTTCCACTTGCAGAGTGTCATACCTATTAACACCAGGGCACCTGGCATGGTGGGGTAGTCACAGAGGAGACACGCCTGCTGCGCCAGGCAGGAACGTATCGCCATTCCCCCCTATCCCTTAAATCACTGTGTTCAGGAAGGCAGAGAGAGGATAGGGAATCCTCTGTATCATGTGTCCTGACTGCCTCTAGGGCCTGTTGGAAGGTAGGGTGTGATTCCAGTCATCTGTCTCTCTCGCGCACTCTCTGATACCTCTCAGCCTAGTCACCTCCTCCTGGAGCTTTGTCACTAAGTGGAGGAGCTCCTCTACCTGGGCACACCTCCCACAGGTGTGCTCCCTGCTGCCGTTGGGTACCGGCATAAGAGCAGGACACACCCTGCAGCCCAACACCTGGGTGGCAGCGGGTTCCCACCGGAGCTCTGTCTGGGAAGCTGCGTCAGTCGTGGTGGGTGCAGAGCTTAGAGAGGCCATGGCTTTCTGCTGAGTGGATACCATTGCTCCCTGGTCGAGCTGGCAGATCTTCAGCGCCCTTCCTGCACGAACTGCTGCGCTAACTGCCACGTGAACCACTCCGCAAACCGCTGCGCCACGCTCCCTAAGGGCTTCTTTATATGTGTGGGGGTCTTGGCCACCATTGCTCCTGGCCCCACCCAGGTCTCGCCAGCCACCGTGGCACGAGCTTGCGGGCTCCTGGCATCTCTCTCGGTTCCCCCAGAGGTTCCCCCAGTTTGGGAACCTCCCGGTGCACTGCGCTGGAGTGCTCTGCTGCCGATCCTGCTGGCACCAGAGCTGCTCGCCTTGGCAGAGCTCTCAAATACCACAAAAATGTTGTCATTTTGCCATGTAATACTGTATAGATTACCGAATACATTTTAAATCCCCTCTTACACTGAAAGAAGTGGCCTCTTTCTTGCAGATCTCTGATCCCTTATCACCCGCTGATACCCATCCCTAAACAAGTAAGGCAAAGTCATCTCTTCTACGTCTATGCTGTCCTTCGCGCTCGCTGTCTCCTTATTTCCTTGTGGGTATGAAGCCATGAACAGAATACTATTAGGGAAGTTATTCTGGAAAAAGAGATTTTTATTCCTGAAGGATGGTCATATTTTCTCCCTCCAATTCCTACGTCAGCTTGCAGGATATTTTCTTGCAGAAATTCCTGCAGGGCTGTGGGAAGGGCATGAAATAGGCCACATTAACTGTGTGTGTCCATATCATGCACAAGGACTGAAGCCACAGAGTTTCAGTCTGATATATAAAATTTAAAAGGAATATAAGAGCTAGTAAAACAGGCACTCAGAAAAGCTGCATATTTTCATGAGTAACAGGAAATTGAGTCCCACCTTGAAAATGATAGTAAAAGTGATTTAATTTTGCCTAGAGAGAAAACAAATTAGAAACTAGTATTTCAAGCATGTATCATATTGCTTATATATTGTTGGTATGTTTTTTTAATGTATTTTGATTGGCATATACATATGTCAATATTCGAACTAATGTCAAAGGAGACAAAGAGATTGATACTTTCTTCCTGTAATACAGCTGAATAAATACATTCTTCTGAAGTTATGATTTCCTTTGTTAATCATTTCTACCTAACAATCCTGCCTCAATAAATCTGATGGAGAGTGCACTAAAAAGGATTCAAATATTTTTGTAGATAGTCCTATCTTGTCATTTACCCATTATTTTTTCATTTACTATTCCATTATCTAATTCTGGATTTGGAAAAATAAAAATACTTCTGGTATGAACTGCAGTTATTGATTCTGTATTTCTCTGTCTTCACTCACTGATTTTTTTATGCTGATCCCCTAAGTCTTTTAAGACCTATTTTATTTTTCACTGTAAATATAGCAGTTGAAGCATAATATTTGGTTGTTTATAGAAAAGGCAGTTGTTTATAGAGATAACAGAACACTCTGACTCTTTTGTCCTTGTAATCATTGAGAAGCATGCATGGAGAAGAAAGTTATTGATATTTATGATACAAAAAAACTTGTTCATGAGCTTTAAATTAATATTTGAAAATTAAATACAAAATAAAAATCAAGTACTGCATTTGGGTTTTTTAATGTGCATTCTGCAAGTGAATACCAGACGTTGCTCTGACAGACCTTAGGGAGTCTTTTGTAGCCTATGTAAGTGTTGTGGCTATTTGTCCTGAGTTGCCATACTTAAGGGTTTCTCAATTTGAGGTTCAATAGAAACGTTTCCTCTCAAATACTGTCAGGCACAGGAGAGCTAATACTGATATCCATGGGACAAGCCACGTGCCAGCCATGCTAACGTAAAGATTAACATCAAGAACGGTCGACTGCTACTCAACAAGTATTCTGGCCTGCTGGCTCTTGATGAAACTTTCCGTATTTTCAGTTTGCTCTAGTATTTATTGCATATATACACAGAGATGATGACAAAAGCTGGCCTGTTGTCGTCTGTCCTCTTTCTGTGCAACCCCTTTGGGAGGCTCACTGAGGAATTAAGGCAAGGTGATGACTGCAAGAACAGTTTGGTCACATGCACAAACAAAACCACCCAGGAACATTTTCACTGAAGTGTAATGCCAAAGGCAACACCACAGGGAAACCTAAACCTGTCAAATACGTGTTTTGGAGTTTCACTAAGCAAATACGTTCACAGCATACATACAAAAGAAAAGAAATAATAATCCAAAGTCAGTATAATGCCATAAAAAAAAAAATCCAACAGGAATGCTGTAGCATATCGTTTCATAAGACAGCACTTTCATTCTTACAAACATTTTCACGAGTCTTTGAGTTCCGTGGGAATTATTTTCCAAAGACCAGTTTTTCTGTTTTGAGTTTGTTTTATTTGCCTCCCTACTGCCATTGCTTTTGTACTTCTGTTCAATGTGCGTCCAGATTGGATAATTGCGATGAATCTTCATTAGTTTTGCTTTATAAAATAAAAATAAAGGCCACCATATTGGTCTGTCTTGACATTCAACCAAAACACAAAAATAAAAGCCAGCTAATCATTTTGTACATATGGAACCTGTAAGGAAATACCAATAAAGCATAACTGAGTTTCAGGTGGCCTGGGGGAAGCCAGCTATGTATACTGGAGACAGATAACTTCGATGTTAGAACAGTAACACATGGAATGAAACAATGACTTTCTAATTAATATTAAAAAGTTTTGTGTCATGTGTCAGTATATCCTTTTCTGTCCACATTTGGGATAATATGCCTGCAGAGGTGGTGATAGTTACTTAGAGTACACTACATGATAGAGCATTTAAAAGAAGAGCAACAAAACTGTCAGCAACTCATCTGTTCTTGCTCATCAAATCAATTGCATTTGGGATCTACTACAGTGGTCCTCACACCAGTGTACCTATTTTCCCCACAAGTACAGAGTCCATCTCAGAGAAGCACAAGAAGCCCTGGGAAATTATACTTGGTCCAAGACATCTTGTATCTCTGCAAATTGGATTTACTTTCTGTCTAATTTCTAACATAAAGTTTATCCTATCTCAGATTGATATTAATCATATGATACTGCCTGAGCTGAGCAGGATCAGGGCCCTGTCATGCAAAGGACTTTTGCATAGGCAGACAGGGCTCCATTTAACCCTCATAAATAATCTAGAGAAAACTTCAGTTAATCTTCTTGACTTTCCTGACTTCCCTCATGTCTTTTGTTATTCTTTTGAATTCCCTTATATTCTAATCACAGCCTATTTTTGCATTAAGTTGAGATGCAGTACATTCCCTGTCATCTTTCCTGTCATTTGTTTACTGGGTGGCAATATAAAGTTGGATATTAGTAATGATCAACTTACTAAAGAGATGTTAATGCTGCCTGTTTTAGTGATGTTGTTTAGGAATGCTTTTGGTGTGTGAGTTTAAGCTTATTCTGCAGAATTCCTGAAAATGTTACCTTACTTGTCAGCATTTTTTGTTTTACATAGATGAAATAAATCTTAAATTTCATAAAGGCATTTCATTTGAACTTTTGTGGATTTAATTTCAGCTTAGAAACTGCACCTTGCTTTGTGACTTCTAGCTCTTTCCGTATTTATAAAGTCTACTATGACAAGTCTTTTTGGCAGGAAAGTAAAATACTAAATATTATCCAACAAATATGTTGATGTAATTATCTAATAATTGCAGTTATACAAACAGTATGATTTACTAACCAATGTGTAATTAACTTGAAAGTTCTTTATCCCAAAGAAGATGTCTCCATTTCCTTATTGTTCTTACACTCAGAAGAGACAAAGGAAAGATAAAATAGTTAGAAAAAAAGTTAGATGGTCAGTTGTTATCAATTTGATTATTCTGCTGTTCTGTTCCACTGTTCATCCCTTTAAGCTAAGAAATACAGACCCTACCTGCCATCTTGCTACAATGAGACACCCCAAAAATGAAGTCAGGTTGATAAAAATCTTATTAGTTCATGCGATCATACCTGTCCACTTTCCCTTTCCCTTTCTCCTTTTTACACTTCTTTATTCAGTTGCTCCCCATTTTTCAGCCTGTAAATTGTGGCTCTCTATTTGAACTCTGTATTTACCAAGGACTCTCTTCATTTGTTGTTGCTGTGCCTTCTGTATAGGAACTTTTACCCTTACTCTGGGTCACTGGGTGCTAAAACAGTAAGGACAGACATTCACAAATGTTGTATGAAACACTTGGTAAATCTATCAGATAGATAGCATTATTGCTACATCTATCAGGTTGACATTTAAATTATCTTAGTCTTTTTCAGCACAGTGTCATCAGGAAATCTCTAACTGCAAACAGTTCAGGTTAAAATGCAGAAAATGGTACAGAATATACTTAAGAAATAGTTAAAATAATAGGATGAAGTGAAAATGTTTGCGTTTTTTATACAAGTGAAGAATTCCTTATTCTGAAAACCGTTTACTCAAAAAACAAATAGTGATAGACTACTTGTCTCATAACTTGATAAATCACTTGTAAAATAAAGTATTTTTGAGATTTTCCACTGCTTTTCTTGTCACTGCAAAGTACCTTACCACTATGGGCTGTTTCTACCTCATTGTGATGAACTGGCACCTCAGGCAGCTGTGTTCCTTGTATTGTGTAATATCAGCAGTCAAACAAATAGAAGAGACATTAAAAAAAGCGCCTTTTCAGCAGATCATGTAGATATGCTCCAGTAGCATACAATTAAAGAGTACAAAATAAAAAAAAAAAAAAAAAAAGAAGAGGAATAGGATATGATAAGTAAAGAGGTGGTGAAGGAGTTAGAAAAGTAAAAGAAAAAAAGCTTAAATAAGCAAGAAACCAATTAAAAAGTGTAGCCCTGCTGCCTGGGCAAAAGGCTGGACAGAATGGTCTTGCAACATCATGGAGAATTTTGTGTTTTACTGTATCACCCCGCAGTAGCTTCGATTACATGTGCAGGCACTCCTGTAACCTCCTGGGTTTGAACCGTTCCAGCCAGTGAAAAAGACCTTCTCTGTGAACTGTCTTCAGCTCTGGAAGTCACACACACCTTCAGTCTGAAAAGGTCCAAGCTTTACCATGAATTTTTATAGCAGTGAGCAGATTCTTGGCTAAGCCTCTGAGAATCATAAATGTTATGACTTTTTTCTTGAGGTCTACTGCAAATAATAAAGGGTAATGGGAAGATTTTTATAGAATAAAGGAATATTTGTCTTCCTAGAAGGAAAGTCTAAAGTTTTATTTCTGTGGTGGTGAGGATTTCACAGTGTTTCCTAATGATAGTTACATGACCATACTATCTCAATTAGCTTCCAAAGGGATCTAAACCTCTCTGAAATCACTGCAGACAGTCAGATGCAGGAATAGGAGGATCCCATCCATCCTGGGCAACAAGGGTGCCTTGGGCAGCGATGTCACACAGCCCTGTGTACAGACCTGTCAAATGCCACCTGGGAGCTAGTCGATGTTTTCTGCTTAAATATTCCTGTGGCAAATTACAGAACTTAATCCCTGCAACAGTGGAACTATGTAATCATCGAGTTAAAGAAATTAGTCACTTTTTTTTTTACTTTTAATAGCTTTATGTGGCCATGTGAAATAATAGCAATTCAACTCAATCTGTCAGAAATTGTCACTAGCTGGGGGTACGTGCTTACCAAATACATCTAAACCAGACTGGATATTGTCATGTAAACAACAAGAAGTTCTAAAGCAAATAAACATTCTGAAAGGGATAAAATCTAACACATACTGTGAGATACATGACATTTCACTTCAGATGATGCTCTTGTAACTGGCAAATAGTTCTTGAGTTTTTATCTGAATTATCTGGTATTGATAGTTGTCAGAAAAAACCCTAAACCTGGACTATGGGGATAATTGATTTGATCTGGTAAGCACATTTTCCATGTTAAGTTGAAAAAAAGTAAAAAAATATAATAATTAGTAAAAAATATATTAATACAATTATCTTCATTGTCAGTCAGAAAGGTCCTTGAAATCATGAAATTCAGCACTTTCAGAAGAGGAATGATTACTTTATAAATAAAATTATCTCTGTCCAACATATTTACTGTCACAAGAAATTTACTTTGTTGATCGTATATACACAGTACAGTTATCAAGAGAAATTTCCAAAAGGCAAGATAGGTTTCTTAATTTCTCAGTATAGGAAGGACCTAATGCCACAGGAAGTTCTAAAAAAGAAATTCTGGGACCCATCTTCAGGGGAAGGAAAAGGCAAAAACCTCCCTGACTTCAGCAGTGACTGGAACTGTACAGTTGCATTGTATGCTGTCCAGTACACGTCAGTTACATCTTTTTTCCTGTATTTCTAAATACATTTCCAAAGTTGCTTTTTGAGACTCAATCCTTAATATTAAAAAGAAAAAAAAAAAGCGCTAGTATAAATCAATCATCTTGTATCTTTTGCTTAGTTAATGACTGACACTAAAAGGTTTCATAATTGCTAAAAATGAGAACCCTTTATTAGGGAATGATGTAAAATCTCCGTAAACAGAGAACAGAACCATGACAGGGTATAGCTGTGGCTAATGTCACATTAGTTTTTTTAACAGCAAATATGTTTAGCAATTTATTTATCAGATAGAAGTCTGAGTCCTTATTATTGGCATTTGACAGAAATCACTGGCTATAGTATACAGAGCTTCTCAGACCCGTCATTTATAAAACCAGCAATTTGAAATGGACCCTCCATCATGTCTAACACCTAATTATCTTGTCTAAGTGGTTTTGCCAGGCAAGTAAGATAAACAATTAGCATGAAGGGTGGTGAATTTAGAAACTTCAAAAACTGATTATATTTGAAGACAGAATAAAGCTTTGATTCCTACATGCTTAAGTTAAACCTATGTGTTAGATTTTTTTTAATACTCAATCATTTTTTCAATATTCATTTTGGCCAGTGAGATGAAAAATCAATTAGTCACACAGCTTTGCTCGGGAGACTTAAGTGGTGATGTGCTGGGAAATCATGAAAAAGCATGAAAATGCTGTAGTTTACAGAGGCAGAAACTTTGAAGGCTTTCCATATTTATTGGGGCTCTGAGATATAATGTGAACTTGTAGATCCTCTCTAAATTATTCTTTTTTTTAATTAAAGCTTGAATAGTTTCCTATTTCTATATTCTATCTCATACAATTACTCACTTGTAAAATCTTATGCAGTTTCAACTGCCTAACAGTTTGCTGCATTTCTTAGCCCACAACTCCCTGCTTTTCCCAAAGTGTGCATTTTGGCACATGGATTTGCTGTAGCCTGGTTTTTAAACTTTAGAAAAGAATACGTAAGCATACAAAGCTTAAAGAAAATCAATTGTACCCTTCATTTCTGTGTGGAAAAACAGAACTAGTGCATAGGAATGAGAACACTTGTACCTAAACTTTCCTCACCAGCACATTTGTCTGAATCAATCATATTTCAGAGCGCATTTCTGACTAGTTACATTGCAAGTGCCAATAGAAGTACATGTCTCCAGTCACCCCATTCCATCCCTCCAACTTCAATGCTTTCGCCTTTAGGCACCTTAATTAAATACACTCCAGTGAAAGTGGTGAAGCCTGCACAGGCGTAGAGCTTTATTAGCCTGACAGCTGTCCACTTTACATTTATAATAAAGGTGTGTTATCTTCACATTATTTTATATGTGCTCCAATTACAAGAAACACCCAACTCATCAGAAAGTTGTATAGTAGGACTCCAGGATTTAATATTATATATTACTGAAAACAGAAAAGCCGTTTCTTAGGACAAGAACTGTTTCAAATGTCTGAAATTGTTTCAAATACCTCTGGAATTATTTAAGTTCAGAAGTAAATAAATCCTTGACATGTCACATTGCAGACGTGGACACAAAGTCTAAAGGACTGTGGCTAAATTAGAGTGTGACCATTCCTAATAATCCAGCATGACTCAAACACTCTACTGAGGTCTCAGTGGAGAGCAGTTATATGGCAGCCCATCACTGGGAATTTTATGCTGCACGAGCATGCAATATTTGTGTGTATGCTCAGGTCACAGAGAGAAGCACTTAAGACAATACTATTGCATTTGGGGTAGTCTGAACAACTCGTTTGATGGTCTAAGAAGTGTTCACTTAAAAAAATGACACCCAAATATTGGTTGCTCCACTTCCAAAGACACTGCCAAGGTATAGGGACACTGTCTACAGGAGACCTTGCGAGCTGCTGCTCTGTGTCCAGAAGGAAGCACTTCTTGCTACCCTTGCAAACCAAAAAGCACTGAGACACTGGTGGGAGGGCGACTGCTGAGGAGGATCCCACTAGTTTTGGGGGAGGAGAAGAGAGACCAAACCTTCATCTCCTTGCATGGGCACCATCACCAGCACCACCAG
>NW_010542463.1:0-14990 GCF_000687285.1 Phaethon lepturus | reverse complement strand
TCAGTACCTCATTTCATTTCAGAGTTTACTTAGAAAGTATACACAACCACCACTCAACAAATAACTGCCAGTTAATGAATGAAGTTAATATTATATATGAAAGTCATAACCACGACTTCAGAAGAGAACTAATTGCAAGTAAATTAACTTGTAAAAACATATAGTAGATTTTCAGAAAAGAATACATTTTCGGTTTGCACAGCAGAAACTAGTAAAAACTAGTAAACTGCTGTGCAAGTTTATATACAGTATACAGCAACCGGGACAGTGAAACCAATAGGAAATACTCCTTCTCATAAGATTCTTGCAGCAAGAAATATGTCTTTTACATTTAGGAGATACTGGGCATGTTGTGAAAACATAATAAAGTATTTTTGAAGAATTATATAGTCATTTGTACAGGATTATTCTTCTTATCCCCAATTGCTTTTTTGTCCTTCCATTGGTGAGGCAATTAAAATTTTAAATAAAATTGAATGAATGCTAATGAGCATTAATGCAGAACATATGAAGATGGAAACCTGTAACAATCTGTTCTAGCAACCAAAACTGTGTCTTACAGGCAAGCAAAGGTCTCTTTCTGAAGTGACCTATCCTGTAATCCTTTTAAAGAATATAGGTAGATACAAGTAATTAGCTCACCCAAAGAACTAAATAAATGCCTGTACAACACATTCCCAAACTAGCAGTTAATAACTGCAATAAAAATGTTCTTTTAAAACACTGATTTCAAATGGAAACTGGATTCCTGACCTGAACTGAACAATTCCATTGACAATAAGGTCAGGATCTTGCAGCTCGGTGAGAAAAGATATAATCCAGCTAAGAATTCCTCTCTTTGCTTTTAACACTCAAGCACTTCTTCATAAGGATCATAGGAGGGGTGGTGATACTTAAAATAATAGTAGAGGTAGCAGTAGTACTTGTAGTAGCAGCAGTAGTAATAAAAATAAAAAAATAACAACTGATGTGCTGCATTCTGATTACTGAGGGTTTTGCTATCGAGCCATGAACTGGAGAGCTTATTCTCAACTTCTCTGAACCCCACAGGTCTAGAAATCAACATGAAAATGCCAAGATTATCAGAAGTGTCACAATCTCTGCTCTGTAGCATAGGTGAAAACCAAAATGTCTTTAGCTCTTTGCTGTTTGGGGTATTTCTATTCCTGCTCTGTGTTCAGAAATATAAAGATGTCATTCACCATTTTCCCTGGCTGCGTCCATTCTCACAGCACTGTTTCCAGAGCTCCAAGGTGCCCAACAAGTGACTCCTGTGTAATTCATGAGTACACAAAATGGGCTCTAATTTCCAAGCCTACAGATTTTGGCTCAAATAATTTAATTTGCATATTCACACATCACTTGCATATGCAGGAAGCTTCAGAACTTAAGAAAGGCATGGATTTGGTGGTGGGGAAAGGGACTGCCTTACCAGCTCTGCTTCATGAAGTTCTCTGTTCATCTGCAGTATAACAAAAAGACAAGATTTCCCTATTTGCATTAGTATGTTCTCAAGCATTAGCTGTGCCTGGGGATTTACTGTTTGCAGGACCTATGTAGTTGTGGGATTTCACCTTGTTTTTCAACTGGTGACAAGCATAAAAAAGTATTTGTGTATGAGAGCAGAAACTGAGATCTTTGCCGGGAGAAAAATGTAACATAAATCACTTTATGTTTTCTGAAAGGATAGCAAATATAATGCAGAAGCTTTTTTTTTCAGATTACAAATGACTTATTTCAACTGCATTTAAACCAATTCTTAATTAACTTAAGTTAGTCCAAACCAAGTTAATTTACACATTAAGTCATGGATGAGTATCACATGAAACTTAATTTGGGCAGATGAAGATGCCAGATCTTCCAGAAATGACCTTGTGCAATTTTTCAGGTGACTTTAAAGTAAAAGAATAGTTGCTGCCCAGAGCATAGAAAGTGCATGGCTTTGACTGATAAAAGTCAGAGGCTATGCAGAAATCTTGGCTTCCAGATCAATGAACAACCCTCTCCAGTACAGTGGCTGTGCGAGGGAAGGTCTCTCCCATTTTCCTGCAGTTCTGACATGACATGACAGATCTGTCACCTACATGACTGTGAGGCATGACATCCCGTAGGTTTACTGTGATGCTGATTTAGCAGTGATTGAAAAGCAAAACTCGATTTGCGAAAGCTTTCATGATTCCTCTGTACCCATCAAAGATTAGACAAAAATCTATGCTGAAAGCTGTTCCGTCCTAGGAAGGAGTGAGAGCTGGCATCAGCCTTGCTTCCGAGGACACAAGAAAAGGCACCGCTGTTGGCTGGCAGCCGGCACCGGCAGCCACCCCCGGGCAAGCTGCCCAGATGCCTTACCTCAGAGCTGCGACAGAAACTGGAGCTTGTCCCCTTCATTCTCTGCCTGCCCAGTTTTAAGCTCGGTTTCCTGCCCGTAATGTCTTGCTATAGCTCTGTGGAATGGCCTAGGAAGAACAGGGGTTATTGCTTATTTTCTGATACAGCTGTTCTGAGCTTGCCATGATGGGATGCAATGTAGTAAAGCAAAGAGCTCATTCTCCAAATGTTAGAAATGTCTCTATTACCTAAGTTGGTCTTTTAAAACAGCCAAGTGCAGAGAGGAGATGTGGAATGGCACCATGTCCCAGCTCAGAGAACAAAGCTGGTACTGGCCAAGCATTGCCTGTAATCACAGGCAGAATGAGCTGAAATGTGTCAAACTTATTTTTAACTTTTTTCTTTCTCTCTCTCTCTGCATAAATAAGCACATATGCATGCATACATATTTATATATATTTCCATATGTGTGTTTATGCATAGAAAATGCAGGCCTGACGAGTGAAAAACTAATGAATTCATTCTGGCTTTGTCATTGTCTGTGTCTTCTTTCAGCAGAAAACACAGAAAACTGCCGCAAGCACAAATTTGAAGGAAATGAAGTTATACAGTCCTGCTACTCACACTAAAAATGATTTTGTATTAAAGAAAAAAAATTACAGGTATTTTTACAAAAACATAAGGATAGCATCTATTTAGAAAAAGTGAACGTCTGAAATTAGATAGGTCTGACTTTGATTAAAGACATTATAAATGAAGGTCTTTGTTTATTGCTTTCCTAGATCCAGCCAGTGGTATCACTGGATATGAGAAAAAGTAATTTAAAAAAAACTATTACAAAAGAAAACCAGAACTTATTAAATTAACAAAGTTCAAATTAAAGGCCTGTAAATTTGAGGGGACAGTACAAGGATAATTTAAATTTTCAGAGATGAATTAAGTGGAGTCAATTTTATTAAGCAGCATCATGTTTTTTATAACTGAGATGAGAGTTCAGTCACCATCAAAAAAAGTAAATATTGTGATTTTGACATCAGTGTTAAGTCTTTAAAAAAACACAACACCTAGATTATGCCTCACTTCTAAATTAATGCAGTTAAGTCTCTGCTAAAAAGCATGTCTGTAAATGGTTACACACAGACCTTCACTGAAAAAGCCACAAGCAGAATCTATGATAGCTTCAGAGTATGTAAGGAGAATCTATTCCTAAATATGTTTCTTCCAAAAATAATGCTTTATATGGAACTACTCAGGCATATCAAGGGGAGCAATAAGAGCAGCCACCAAATGCCTGAAAACAATTCGTTTAGACAACAATTAAATGCTTACCTTTGAACGGCAAGATACACTGGCTACAAACGGCCCTTTTCACATTCTCCAACATTTGCAGGATTAAAATAAATTAATTGCCAACTCGGGAAAGTGCATGATAGGAGGTTTTACATTGCCGAACTACTGTGTATGTTAATGTACTACATCAGTAACTCCTCTGCAGATCAAACCAGGGACCTCCAATCGACTATATTGTCAAGGGGCTGAACGGTTGTACTTACCCAGCTTGCCTAAGTGAACTTGCAGAACCTTTGCTAATGTTGAATGCAGCATCTTCTACTCATCTAACAAGCACCAGCTGGACTAGACTCTTTTTTCAGGTAATCTCTGTAAATGGTGAACTACATTGGATTTGATATGTTGCAAAATTTACTACATCTATGGTACAGAGATTTTAGAAGAAAAGTAAGAAATGGGCTGTAATGGTCTTTCAGACATTGATCTTATCCCTTTCACAGTCACTGTAAAACTCCAGGCAGGAATCTGCCTGTAGCCAATAGATTCTACCACCAAATGGGTACACAGAGTCTCCACTGTTCCCAAAAGACATAATTAGTTGTTATGCATACTTTGACCATAATTATAGCAGAATTGTCTGAAAGAAAAAAAAAGACTTAGCAGATTTTATCTGCGTAAGTGTAGTTTAATAATTGTATAAAAAAAAATATTTCAAAATAGTGATTTTAAATGCTGCAAATGGTGGACTATTGAATTTCAGATCATGCTAAGAATCCATCTAGGTTTCTTTTGAACAGAAAGGTTGTGGAAAGCATCATTTTTTTTTTTTGTTAGTGACAAAACAAATGGTCTATCTTCAGTTTCAAGGCAGGTATTAGAAGACATCAGAATACAGACAGAGCAGAAAGCTCTCCTTACAAAATCCAGTCAGAAGTTATAGCTTCTATGCAACCCATACACAAGGCTTTGGTGGTTTTTCTTTCAGTACTAGATTTATTTTAAGTATTCAGTACTTGTGCACCAGTTGTTCTGTCTTTACTATCTCATATCTTGGAACATTCATTCTGCTGCAAGACCAGTTTAAGTTGTGCAAGAAAAGGTTTCCAAATTGATAAGACTTTCTCTCTGGTCATGATAACAGAAAAATACAATTATTCTAACGGTTTACTAAAATTTAACTCTTGATCTAAGGCTCTGCAACAAAAATTTGTAACTTGAACAAATATTTATGGTTGAATCTTAAAGTTTTGAAAATGTGTATGATGGCAGTATTGAAAGACTGTTAACTATATAAGCAGAACAATGTAGCACAGTAACAAATCTTGATTAAAACTGTACAGGTCTCTCCAAAACAAATAGGGCTTGCACAGTAACAGACTGAGAGTCTACAGCAACTCTCTCACTTCATGATTAGCAAACTGGCACAAGACTTAAAACTGCAGTGGATACTGAAATTATCCTGTGCATTCATGACACTGGCGGACTAAAGTAATTTTTAACTTTAAGGCTACGCCCTCTAGGAATAAGTAACACGGGCCAGTCTTCCTGTGACGGCTGATGAACGGCTGATGACGTATGTATGTATGTGTGAATGTATGTATTATCAGTCATTCCTCGGCAGAAAAACACACACAGACCATGCCATCAGCTTTGCAGTGGGGAAAGAACTCAAGCATGAACCAGAAGGGAAGTGCAAGTGTAGAAAGGGGAGTGCCAAGCAAGCTACTGAAAGTGTGCTTTGGATACAAAGCTAAAGGGCAGCAGGCAGAGCTGTGGGCTCAGGAGACATGACGTAGGACGCATATGCACGTAAGATTAGGCGAAAGAGTAGGTCAGGAATAGGCAAGGAGGCTGGGTGCTCTGGAAGAGGGAACATTACATGTGGCCTGAGCACATGATGTGAAAGAAATGATTCGACTGAGGATGTCTGTGGAACAGTGGAAAGCCACAGCAGAGAGCTACAGAAGAAACACAAGAAGGATGAGAGAACAAGATGGGGTAAGAGGTGAATCATTGGCTTAGGAGACAGAAGAGAAGTGGGAAGCAGGGAAGAAAACTGAGCTGTTGAACATAACATTGGAGACTGGGGCAGGAAACCTCAGAGAGCAAAATGTGTGCAGCCTCATCTACTGACGTGGATGGTAGGTTGCAGGCAAAAGAAGGTAATGAATGTGATGGGGACTGACAAATCAAGCTTAGTAATAACAAAGAAAACAAAGAGCTGAATTTAGTGCTTTTATTTATACTTTCACCCTTGCACTGAGAGCTCTCATTAAATTGTACTAGATGGGCTGTAATGTAGAAGCTTGAGAATGTTAAATGCTCAACTTTAAATACTTGTGTCTTTGGTTTAGGAGGTGAAGATTCATTTGCATTGACTTCAGCTTTTGTAGTTTCTTTTAAAATACTTTTTTTCACCTGTGGCAAGCAGATAAATATTTCACCAATTTATATACTACCAAGGGCCTTTTCATAGTACTAATGGGCAACTAATGTGTTGCTAGAAAGAACAAATAACTTATTAGTTGTGAAATAGTCCCACTGATATTGAAACTAGGATTTAAGCTGAAACTTTAGATAAGGGAAACTGTTGTCCAGTGAATTCCTGAATATTGTTTTCTGCTGTTATATCTGTGCATAGTGGACATAAAGTAAAATAAATGAGACCAGTTAAGGAGATACAAGATTTATAACTCCGCTGGGTCTTAAAGGTCACACTCTCTTAAAGAGTAATTGTTCATCCTGGCACTTGCTGCCACTAAAACAGTTAACGGCAACACTAATATCTAGTCAGTAGTGATAGAGATATATGTTCTTAACCCCCAACAACCTACAACCTAGGTACATGAACATCTCACGCATCTTTCAATTTGCTCTTACATTTTTAAGCTGGCAAATGTGTTCTCAAAGGAGTCACCTTCACATACACACAGGCATTGCCACAGATATACACACCCATAGCAAATGCTCACCTTTTCAATCAGACTAATTTTTATTAGTGTTCCTGTATTTTTTGATATGTCAGATGCGATTGCTGCAAAGAAAAAAAGTTGTATTATGATGCCTTTTCCAATCAGTATATTAATTTTCATTCCAAGCTAGCAATTAACTTCCTGCCTAATTCATCAAACTTAATTTAAAATGAAACATGCAGCGATATTTAGGGCTGCAGTCATGGCATTTGTGTTTGGCTGAGGTAGTGGTCGCTAGCAGTCTCAATTTATCACTTTTAATTTAAACTCCCATGCCAATGATTTTCATTCTTACAGCTATGACTGGCACTTATAGATTTCAAAATCAAAGGGAAAATAAACTACAGTTAAGAATTCAACCCCTCAGATCAATGAAAACCTGTTTTATAACTGAGTGTGCTCCAGTTAAATCCCAGCTGCCTGACAGAAAGAATTTAATGTTTCAAACAGTTCTTTTCCCACTTAAATACTCAGAATAACTTTTTATTGCAGCAGTAAGCCACTACTGGGTGGACAGAAGTGGACTACTGATGTTATGTTCTCAGGAAATGCTGCAAAGTAAGGAAAGGTGAGTGCATGAACCTGAAGAACCATGCACTAATACCCAAATGGCAGTCCCTGGACTGTTTGATTGTTGATAGTGTATATTTCCTCTTTTAAGATAATTGATACTATGTATTATTTCACTGTTAGCAGTCAATAGCAAAGGCCTAAGAGAAATTAGGAAACAGAAGAACATATTTCATTAAATTTACTATTGTGAAAAGAAACGTCAGTTATGTTTCTAGACTTTTTTGAAGGTGAATAATCTGGATTATTTGGTCCAATATCTCACAATCAGCCGCTAATTTGAATTCAAATTCTTTTATATTCCTTAAAAAACTTCAATTGATGGGTACATGTTTTTATAATATTATCATTTGCTAACGTATATACAAAAATAAATAATTTTTTTAAGAAGTGATGACTTCATAGAGCTATCCACATGTGTCTGTGTATAACACTGGCATAAACCCACCCACCCACAGAGGTCAGAAAAATAGAGAGTGAAAGAGAGAAACAGAAGTCCACATATTATCCCATACTACTCTATAACATGGAATAAGAAACAAAATACCATTCTTGTTCTATGCAAACTAGGAAGTCATTGAATAACTTTACAAATAGAATAATTTGGATATTTTGGGGGAATGCCTTTGGTTGCTTTTTTGTTGGTTTGTTTTTTTTTTTCCTAACCAGCCTTTCCTCAACCATAGTTTTCCATCCAGAAAGAGATTGTTACAGTTTTTAAAATCTTTAATAATTTTTTGGTGAATCAATATCTTTTGTTTTGAGATCAATAGTGTCATCCAAACATTGAAGCTTTTCCCACATTTTAGCTGTGAAATAGTCAAAATTGAGAGCAATTCTCTGTTTCGTTAGAGTCACTGTAGCCCCTTGAATTTACAGGATTATCAAACCCTGTCCTGGTTTCAGCTGGGACAGAGCTAATTTTCTTCACAGAAGCTGGTGTGAGGCTGTGTTTTGGATATGGGATGAGAAAATGTTGATAACGTGCTGATGTTTTGGGTTGTTGCTGAGCAGTCAAGGACAGTCCAGCTTCTTGTGCTGGCCTGCCGGCGCGGAGGTGAGGGGTGCACGGGGAGCTGGGAGGGGACACAGCCAGGACAGCTGGCCCAGGCTGGCCAAAGGGATATTCCATACCATATGACATCATGCTCGGTATATAAAGCTTGGGCAAAGAAGAAGGAAGGGATGGAAGGATGTATGGAACGATGGCGTCTGTCTTCCCAAGAAACCATTACGTGTGACAGAGCCCTGCTTCCCTGGAGGTGGTTGAACTCCTGCCTGCCCGTGGGGAGTGGTGAATGGATTCCTTGTTTTGCTCTGCTTGCGTGCGCGGCTTTTGCTTTACCTGTTAAACTGCCTTTATCTCAAACCACGAGTTTTCTCACTTTTACTCTTCCAATTCTTTCCCCTGTCCCACCATGGGGGAGTGAGTGAGCGGCTGCGTGGGGCTTAGTTGCTGGCTGGGGCTAAACCACGACAAAAACCTATGATAGTGTATATGGCACATGAAAGCTAAGCTTTGAGAAACTGGGCTGGACAAGGGATAAAGGGACAACATACACACTGACAGATGAGGATGATGTGCAATAAAATTAGACTGGATAGGAAAACATAAAACATGATTCTGAATTAAGGTTTCTCAAAAAAACTTTCCCATGATTTAATCTGGACCCTTAATTTTCTAAATGAAGATTTTGGTGGCAACATGAGTGTATGAATTTAATATTCGATGTCTTATGGCTATGTAAGAATAATTTCTCAAATAAATTAATACATTATTTTGCATAAAAATGGCTGTGAAAGTCACCAAAAGTACATCAATCTCTTTTATTAAAATCTGGAGTATTTGTATTACTGCCAACAAATCAATACTATTTTTGTTTCCTGTTGCAAATATTGCAATTCTTACAAGGACTATCTCATATTGCTTTCACTCAGAATAATGGAATCTTTTCACCCTTTAAAGTCTAAACAGTATACTGTAATAACATTTACACTTAATAGATCTTTTAATCTTTAATTATTGTAAAAGTATCTGAACAAACTCAATAGATAAGCAGGAATTTCTAATTAGAAAAAGAACAAAAAAGCAAAAAAACAGAATCTATAAGGTGATTTTTTAATGCTTTAGGAAAGAGAAAAATCTGGTCAAAACACTGGCCACCTAGTAATAAGGCTGAGTGTAAAGCTCAGTTTCAGGTGTTTCAGCTTGTATCAAAGGATTAGAAGTACTCGTATAGCACACTGTGCTTAAATCATTTACTTTCACACTTATTCCAGACTTCTACCAGTGTACGAGATAATACGTGACCCCACATCCTTCTGAAATAAATGTTACACTTCCAGTGTATTTTACTGATTAAGAAAGGACAAAAGGCCTGGTTTGTAAAACAAGCCAGTTTCCATCAAGCATCTCAGTGATGGGGCAGTATTTTCCAAGGTGCTTGGTGAACTGCAGCTCTCAGTGCTCCCCTTTCACTGAGATGCTTAAGGAGACCTGAGTTCCCTGGAAAACCTGTCAGTCTTGCAGAAAACATGCACACACGTTCCGTACTCTCTGCGAGTACTCTGTGACACGGTGGAGCAGCAACAACGTGTATTGGAAACTGCATAAGAGGTACCCAACTTCCTGTGGTTAAGGTCTTCCATTTTCTACAGATTGGAAATGATTGTCATATCAATACTTAATTCACAATACTCCACTGAGGAAATAGATTGCACATATAGCAGGTACTTAAAATGTTTACCTGTCATTGCAAAAACTTAAACAGAAAGAAGACTGGAAGACAGTTTAAATATTAAGTAATATAGAGAGTGAGGAATGAAGTGCATCTCATCTATGAACTTTTTTGAAAGTGTTGGACGGGGCTCTGAGCAACCTGCTCTGGTTGCAGATGTCCCTGCTCACTGCAGGGGGGCTGGACTAGATGGCCTTTGAAGGTCCCTTCCAACCCAAACTATTCTATGATTCTATGATAGTTTCATTAAATATGTAATCTTAGTGTTATATAGAAATGTAACACTATGTTACAAATGTAAATCAGTCTGGTAAATATGAAAATATTACAAAATTATTAAAATATTTCAACAAAGTAAAATGATATTTTCTTATAGCAAACAGAAAGACATTAACATATTAACATGTATTTATTATTAGACTAATGAATGAGCAGCAAATCATTATTTTCACACTATTTATACATATACTGAAAGACAGCTTTTTATAATAGGTAGATGCATATAGAAATAAAACTATATATAGTAAATATTATGCATTATTATCCTTTAAATTACATTTAATTATAGAATAGATTCCAGATTGAGATTTTAATTAATTTTAATCCTCCATCAACTGAGAGACTGCATAATAGTGAATTGCTCATAAAAACTGACATGTATTCCACCCACTCAAATTATTTTTGAAGATGTTAGTCTTATTCTCCCTAAAACTGCATGAGAAAGACACATTTTTAATGTCTGACAATATAACCATCACCTTGAAGTGGAAAAATGGAAAAAGTAAGAATATTTTATTCACACTGCTGCTTAAAAGAGCTTAGATTTATGAAGTTTATAAGAATGTAAAGGTTATCTAGAAAGTTTATCCAGAATGCTACTGTATATACCAATGAGGAAAAACAAGCTCTGAACTGATTTTTCATGCAGTAGCCTGCCTTTTGGAATTGTTCACCACCCAGTGTTGCGCGTAACGTCTTGGGTGCTTACCTAGAAATGTCAGCCCATCTTTACAAACCAGGCATGACACAGATTAATGGTTACAATGGAAAAGAAAAAATTTTAAAGGGGAAGATAATGAAGCAAATGTGATGTTAGATAACTTGGAAAACAGATGAAGATAGCCTGCAATATGTCCCTGAACCTGCACAGAACTGCACTGATACATCACATTCCAAAGAATTATAATTCTAAAACATTATAATATCATGTTCATGCCTTAGTAGTGTGTTTGGTGCAGGTGGTTCTATGGAATAGTGAAGCTGTATGGGCCAAGGGTGAAGGTTTTGGGACACAACTTACTTCTTTTTACATCAGCTCCTATGGGTTTGCAACATGAGAAACTATTCACAGTGAAATTTAGCTTCAAAAATCTTGCAAACATCCCTTCGTTTATCACTTTTTCAGTACTACAGTATGTTGTATGCAGCAAAAGTTACCATTGAAACTGGCACCACTGAACTTGGTTGTTTCAGGAAAAGGTCAGGGAGATACACGCAGATATAACTATGCCCTTCTCGTAAAGATAATCTCCCAGAACCAAAGTAATATACACCAGGGAACTAAGTTAATACAGTTAATAATACAGCTCCACAGTCACACATGTTCTGTGAAAGGGTACGGACTTTAATCTTCCATGCTGTAAACTTGCTTCTTTGACCATACAAAACTCACTTCCAAATACAAGCAAGCATTTTAAAAGATAAAGAGTATTTAACACCACATTAGAAAAAATGTGGTTTTCTCCATTTCCTCTCTCCAAAGATTTCATATTCTAATCAACTATGCATTATCTGAAATAAATATTTTCTGTAAATAGGCATGGAGGGATGCTAAATATCAGTTAAAGTTTCTTCCCTTTATTAAATCATATCTATGAATATATGGCAATGAGATATCAAAATTTCACCTTATGTCTAATTAGTAAATGACATTTCTAGCTTGACAGAAAAATATACCAGTTGAGAGAGGAAGGCAAACTCATATCTTTACTGTTGATAGACCATAGACCATCATCCTTGAACTATAGGCTGAATTTTACTCCATTACCCTACCCCATAAAAAGATTTTTTTTAGTCCTTATTGATCTTCAATTACAGGATAAAAAGAATTGCTAGATAATTTTAGGAGAACAATCTAATTTTGAAAAATGGAGCTTAGAGTTTAATATTATGTATATATGAACCAGTCATTGGAATCAGACAATTTGTTTTCCAGACAGATTTGAGTTAATATAATAAAATGATCATTTATTTCTAAACTGTAAAATACAGTATGGGAAACTGGCTGAACAACTTGTCAGTAACTTACTGGATCATACATCAGCTGTTTGCAATGCATAACAAGTTAGAATTTATGAGACACTTAGATAATGCACATTAATCTCTAAACACTAAATACAATTATAGATCAAGCACATGATTTAGAAGCTACTGCATGTATTATTATGGAAATATGGAAAAGTTTAAAAATATTATTTTATATTCAGACAAAATAAGCACAAAGAAAATTTTTGCAAATGTAGATTAATTCAATGAAGAATGAGATTTAATTAACACTGGGACAATTTATAGGATTTGCCATTAACTTCAGCAGAAAAATGTTGACTAGTTATCCAAGTCCTGTAGGTGAAGGCAAAAGAACTAAGCAAGAGGAGAGGAGACAACAGGAGTGTTGAGGAAACATTAGCTGAGCCAGACCTCCCTTGCTTTTTATCCAGTGAGACATCTGTAACTGACGTCCAGTGAAATGGCTTTGGGGCATTAGATCTAATTTTGCAATTAAAGATTTCTTGTAAATATTTACTTTAAAATTTCTGTTTTCATATACTGAGTAGTTTAGTGTACAAGATGATATTGTGATTCCAAGAAATATATATGGTGATCAAATTGGTCTAATTTGCTGAATACATTGTTTTAAAAATATTAAATTTAATAATTTTAAGTTTATTTTTTATATTACAAATTCTTTTATTCACATGCCTCCTCTGTTCGCTCATGTTTTCCCGAGGAATTGTTGTGTATCACCTTCCTTCTCCTTTTGGCTATCATGACTCTACGTGTAGACAGCAAAATCAAGCACTTTTATTTGATGCACTGTTTGCTACCTTCCATGTCATTTTAGTAAGTGAAAACAACCGAGACAAAATACTCTGAATAGTTAGGCCTTCACAGAATTAGTTGCACTCATTCCAGAGGGTCAGCAAAGTATGAAACTGATTTAAAACGGTTTTATTGAAAAAGTCCACTTTAGAAACTGTAGCCACATCTTTAATATCTGATAATATTCATCCTTAAGTGAAGGTTTTAAGGGAAGACTTAAAAGAGGATAAATAAAGAAAAATATGCATATTTAATATGCAAAAATCACTTCTCAATGGAAACTAGAGATTGCATGCTAGATGGAAAAAAGATTTAGCAGATTAAGAGTGTCTTTTGTTTCCTTCTTCTGCTCCTGGACAACCAATACACTGGCTAATCTTGACACGGGTTGTCACCCCCTGCCTCATGTCTGTCAGACTGGAATACAAAGGCTCACTTATCACAGGAGTTGTTAAAGGCAACACGCATTTCTAAACTAAATATTAAGTGTGCATATCCTGGCTAGTATAGTCTTTTCAGAGGAGCAATCTTTATTACTTATTCATTAGAGACCCAGTATAAATTGTACCACAATGGGAAAATATTTAAATATGTAATACAGGTATGAAGGTAATAAACAGATGTTTCTCATTGTTTGACTGGGCAGAAAAAAGTAAAAGCATTTCATTAGAAATATTACCTTGAAGCTGTCAGAACTGTAAAATAAATAGACTTCTGAAGCTTAGGAAACTATGTAATTTTGAGTTCGCTCTCAACCTTATTCCAATGTGCACAACTTAATGCCATTATTGTATATAAATTAAAACTGTTTCCAAACTGTGAGCCTAAGGCAAATGCATATGGAAGAGTCACAGAAGTGGAAGGAGAAGCGTTGTTGGGTGTAATGAAGAAACTACATTTTAAGAAGCAAATTAATCAGAGCAACCTGCTACTGACATAATTGCTTTAAAGATCCCATAGCAGACATCAGCAGAATTGGTTTGCAATTTACCATGTCCTTCATTTTGAACACACTCCCTAAATGTTTGCGTGAAAGTCATGACATCTACAAACACAATTTGTTTCAGATTGATTAGCTGTGATGAATGTCTTCCTTTACTAACCTTGACCAAAATCACTCCTCTTGCCAAGAATGACACAGAAGTCTTAATTTCATTTGTCATATATTAAGAACACCACAGTTGTGGTTGTGTTTTTTTGTTTGTTTTGCTTTTTGGGGTTTGTTTTTTTTAAAAAAAAAAGAAATAGCTTTCAGGGATGTTTAGGTAAACTTTGAAAACAAAAGGTTCCTAATGTAACTGAAGAATTTTTTAAGTTGGTCAATTAACATTTATGGCAGAGGTTTCTAATCACTTAACTCACTAGTTTCTATCTGAAATATCTTGTACCCTACCCTGACTAGAATACTAAATAATGATTCTTTTAACTATATGTATCATTCATTGTGAGGTTCCAGCTACCTGAAATGTGCTTGTTTATCCTAATACAGTTCATAGCTGAGTGGTGTGCAGATAGCACATAAGCTATAAGCTTAATTTGACAGTAATTGACAGCTAATTGATAAGCTTATTTGACATTCTTGTTTAAAATCATCAAAGTCAATAAATAAACATCTCATTCTTAGGGTGCTTAACCATGTGCTGAATGGCCTTCACAGTTACTGACTACAATAGGAACAGACAAAATAAAGGTATATTTCTTATCCCACTGCTGTATGCCTACCAATTTATTTGTAACTACTAGTTTACATTTTTCTCCACAAATGTCCCTTTTACAAATTGAAATAAACTATTATTATTAAATATACAATTGTTGCAGCATTTAGACATGGTATTTTAGTGACTACAACTTAAATCAGAAACTTGCTGAAAACACGTCACAGAAAAATTGCCAACGGTTGTAAATAATACTGTGCTATGCAGTGAAAGAAGCTATTAAAAAAGCTGAAAGACCACACTGGTAAGTACCACAGAATCACAGAATCACTAAGGTT
>NW_010542462.1:985-1879 GCF_000687285.1 Phaethon lepturus | reverse complement strand
TTAGTTGCTGACTGGGGTTAAACCACGACAGGGTTACACTTACCAGTTACAGTGAAGTTTTACCCACAACTTCAGCTTAACCATATGTCAAAAGGAATGTTAACTTTACTGTTTCCAATCCAAGTTTCTCTGCCAAGCATATTACCAAATTATTTGTAGCCATTTTATTTTCTAGCTAAAATAATTGCAATATAGCAATGTGTGAATATTAATAGAGCTTTGCTAGCCAATCCATATTTTTGTTAACTGATCTTTCACTTAGACATAATCATGACTAAAAACAAACAACTTGGTCAGAAGTGTCCTGATCCATTCAGTTCCCTGGAATCCCCAGGATAAAGGTGCACTGACAGTGACACAATAATTGCTACCAGGTTTTCAGGACCTACCATCATCTGACAAAATTATCTAATCCAAGTCAATCTCTTGCTATTGCAAGGTTTTATACTTAACATGAAGATATTGTTACATTTGGATGTTACACAACAGCTTATGAATGTGATTCAAAAAAGTCAAAGAAATTTAAAGTAAATAACATCAAAGTGTTATTAAGCAGACATCTTTATTGCAGCGCTGGACGCATGGGGGATATCTCCTCCTAACATGCGTGCGCTGAAACAAAAGTTCATCCTTTATATACCTTAAAGACATGAATATTCACACATTTTCCAAGAAATCACCACCTCCTTGCTTATCTACTACATTTACATAATGCTGGTGTTGCAAAACTACACTACACATGCGTGGGGGTCTCGGGTGGTCATTTGGGGCGTTAGCCCCCTGCTCCTTTTTCCCTTTTATGGTCATGGATCTCTTGAGGATAATTTCTTCTCCTTGAATGTTCACCCCTTCTGTTGTCCAGCCAAGCGGTTCCTTCTTATCATCCTTGTCATC
>NW_010542462.1:0-475 GCF_000687285.1 Phaethon lepturus | reverse complement strand
GGATACATGAATCTACTGGAATGTTGTTCTGCACTAGGGGGACAGCACAGTGCAGGGTTCTTTCTGGATCTCAATAAGAAAGGCACAAAACCAAATGATATAATAAAATTGCTATTTTAATAAGAGAGAATACAAAGAGAAATATAGATAGTGAGTAAATCTTATGCCCCTTCAGATGATGGGAACCCTGCTTTTCTACATCATTGGATGGACCTCAGATGGATTTTCCCATGGCACGCTGCACAGATCCCATCCATGGAGAGGTTCCTTTTCCTTCCCATGCTATGGTGACTTTTATCTTGTGTAAAACCAAAACCACATATCTTCTCCTGACAGGCTGGAATCATAGAATCATTAAGGTTGGAAAAGACCTTTAAGATCATCAAGTCTGACCATCAACCCAACACCACCATGCCCACTAAACCATATCCTGAAGTGCCACGTCCACACGTTTTTTGAATACTTCCAGTGATGG
>NW_010542461.1:0-14754 GCF_000687285.1 Phaethon lepturus | reverse complement strand
CGGCTGCTGGAGCCGCTGGCGTTAGCGCAACCTCGCAACGGCCGCGGAACCGGTGCGTGCCCCAGGGATGGCCCATGGAGCGCTGCCGTCGGCTGGCTGTCCGCTCCTATTTGATGCGCAAAGCAGCGCGAATTTCCTCTGGAGTGCTCGGGTGTTGCAGAGCTGATGGTTCTGCCGAAGGTGTTTGCATGCTTCAGACACCTGCATCCGGGTTGTTGTTGTCTCTTAAAGAGCTTCCCAGGGGGCACCTGAAGAGTGGAATCCTTTGTTTCATATAGCGGGACCTCAGTATTTCAGTGATCGCTACTTGGTTTTAAACTTGTTGGTTTTATGTGTTGTGGCTGTTTGAGTTACTGCCTTGGTGAACTGCCTCTTGAACAATCCTCTAGACACAGCCTAACGTTTCTGTATTGCCACTGCAAGGATCTCCGAGTGTTTCTGTCAGACATCATGAAGATCACCAAGATACTGCGTAATTTTATTGTATCTGGAGCATTTTAAAATAAGTTTTAAGTTACTGATACACAACCGTGAAATGTCCTTTCTCCTAGGAGTGTCATGTAACAACATAAAATTTTCATGTGAAAACAGAAGATGGCTTCAAGGGGAACAACAGAGACCAGTAAACTAAAACAAAACTTGGAAGAGCAGTTGGATAGATTAATGCAGCAGCTTCAAGATCTGGAGGAATGCAGGTAATAAAAATGGATGCTTTCCTCTTACATGGTAATAATTTCTTAAGCAGTTGGCAGAAGAAAGTGGTACCTTTCAAAAAACTTGTTGTTTTTTTGTTTTATTTTGTGTTTTGCTGTGGCTTTATTTTTTTTAAACTAGGTGGAATGTTTGTGTCAGGTAGTAAAAATTATTTTTAAAAACCTTTCTTTTTATTAAGATCATTCTATTTATAATCTTCTTGAGGAAAATGCGGGCAGAAATACTCATTACTGTTTTCTTTGAAGTTTTGTGTTCCACTGTGACTTTCTAACTTTTAATAGCTGTTCACAGAATTAACCATTTTCATATGGGCTTTTTTAATAGCAGTCACTTGCTTTTGTGTCTTACTTTGTTTTGTCTTAATTACAGATGTTTGGGTAGGGTGTTTCTATTCTAGTTTGTCTAACATTTTCATGTGGTTTGTTTCATGTGATTTTGTGTTAGTTTTTTGTGGGCTAATAAAATTTGAGATAGACTGAATTACCAAGTAGAAGGTTTTTTTTATGTTTCAGTACTTGCATTTAAACATCCCGTGTGGTTTTAGATGCTTTCTTTGACTATAATTCTAACTTGTCCAAGCAGTACATACTTTTTTCCAAGAACAGTTATAACTACTAAGGGTTGGTAGTGCCACTCTTTGAACTGGCCAAGGTTTAGACAGCAGGATCAGTTATTCCTGAATAACTTGATGGTTTTTGGCTGGGGAGGTAATTTGATTCACTGTAGCTTTGAGCGAGACAATCTCAATGCATGTTTTTGTCAGGATCCAAAATACACTTTTGAATATTGCATCAAGTGTTGAGTATCTCATAGTATCGTGAGTATCTCATTTAATACATGTGACTTCATACAAACACGGCAAGTGCATGGGCGCATAGGAGGTGGTGCAAAACCAAGCAAACTGCATATGCATTAGCTAAATAACAGCTAATAAAGCTAGAACAGAATAATCTGATGTGATGTGAATGTTTTCACTGCTGTCTGAGGAAGAAGCGGAGCTTCATAATATTCCCTGATGTCCTTTTCTCCATGTTACGTCTCAAGTTTGATCCTATGAATTAATGTGTCTTGTTGGATCCTCTTTAGAGAGGAGCTAGATGCAGATGAGTATGAAGAGACCAAAAAAGAAACTCTGGAACAGCTGAGTGAGATCAATGACTCACTGAAGAAGATTATGTCTGGGGACATGACTTTGGTGGATGAGCTCAGTGGGATGCAACTGGTAAGGATGATGTGTTACTGAAAATAGTTAATGTTCTGCTTGGGCTCAGTGAAACAGAAATTAGATACAAGTTGTTCATTATAACTTTTAGACAGGCATGTGTGAAAGCTAGATCTACATATCTAATGTTTTTATTATTTAATATATGTGTACATATAAAAACTTGGTTCGGTCTCTTCATTTTAAAAGGAAAAAATGTTGAAGAACTATAACCATAATGCTGTAGAAAAAGCTGCGGGAAATTGCAGGGGCAAAAGTATATCGGATCCTTAATATTAGAAAGTAACACAAAATAATACAAATTAATATAAAAGGTCTGAGGGACAATCGAGGACAATATATATCATGAGAAGTAAAGTTCATGCCTGTATGTTAGAAAGCATAAAGATAGCATTTCTTGTGTTATTGCTGATTTGGATTTCAGAGATTTGTACCAGTCCAGATGAAAAGGCTGTAGGAGTGGCTGTGTAACTTCATGTTCTTGTAGTGAGTTGATCTTATTTTATGCAGACTTCCAAAGTTTTGATCTACTTTATGTCTTTTCAGATGTTTAGTTAGAGCTTTGTTCCTTCTGAGCCATATGTTTTAGGGTTTTGTTTAAGGAGAGATTATGATTTGTCCAAACGTAACTATAGCAAGATTTAATCATAATAGTTTTGATACTCAGTAGAGGATTTTGAATAACAGTAGGAGATTTACCTCATCACTTACATTCTGCTTACCCTTAGAAGAACCGTAATGGTCAGCGTGGGCATAAGAACTGCTAAAGATAGCATAGCACTTGGCATGTGCTAATATCAGGAAGATGTTGGAAATCTTTAGGAATAAAAGACCTGGACTATAATGAAAAGTTTCACATTTCTTTTTCAGTGTAGCTGCGTAAACTAATTAGATTTTTCAAGCGGTAAAGGTCGTGGTTTTTTTTAATCTCTCTTCCATGGTTATGCAAAAAAAAAAAGCTCTCTTTATGAAGTGATGCAGAGGATACTAACGATGCTTTCCAGCCTTCATTAATCTTGTCATACAGCTATAGCTTGTGACTGCTATTAGTTCTCATCATTCTTGCACTTTTCCTTGTAGGCAATACAAGCAGCCATCAGCCAAGCATTTAAAACTCCAGAAGTAATTAGAATGTTTGCAAAGAAACAACCAAGGCAATTGAGGACAAGATTGGCAGAGGTGAAGGTTTCTGTTGTACTGTAAAAATTGTTTATTTGAGCTAGACTGATTTAAATATGTAATGAATGCAAGGAGAGCACCAAGTGTGTTAGAAAACTTGGTGGCAGCATCGTAAGGAGATAGAGAAGTTCCCTTGCAGAATTTGTTCAGGACAATGTGTACTTCTTGAATTATCTTCTATCTTGCTGCTTCAAAACAAAAATGTGATTGACCAATAGTGAACTGAGTATAACTGCAAATAGAAAATCTGAACAGTATGAATCTGTAATTGTACTGAGGGCCTGGAGAGTGCATTTGATGTTTCAAAGACCTAGACTGGACTTGAGATTAAGTGAAATGAAATGTGATTCCCCCATGTATCGGTGATACGTGAATCCATAATTTTGAATGAATAGCAGCCTTTGATTAAAAGCGATTAAAGTTTGGAGAAATCAGTAATGCTAAGGTTAGGTGGAAAGAGTATTTGCAGAATGGTCAGAAGAACTTTGCGGCCAGTTTTTAAATTATGGGTAGCTCTGTCTCTTACTTCCATGGGTACCATGTTAACTGGTAATATTTTTAGGCAGTTGCATTGCTCATGCTGTTGTCTTGACTGAAACTAATGGGAATCTTAATAAGTTTTGACTTGCTCTCCACCCCTCGTATACAGATGGACCGAGACTTAATGGTTGGGAAGTTGGGACGAGATGTATATACACAGCAGAAAGTGGAAATCCTGACTGCTCTCAGAAAACTTGGTGAGAAGGTAAGGCAGTGGTATGATAGTTAGGTGAATACAAATTCCTATCTATATATTGAAGAGGGATTTGAAATAATTAAAGTAAGAAATTAACACTTCTGTTTGAGCAAATAATAAAATGCAGCTTGCTTCTGTAATACATAAATGTCCTCCTATTTTAATGCTAAACTTTCTGAAGCATTCGCTACTGAACATATACGAAACAGTGTTGTACATTTATATAAGGCTGTTTCTACTTCAGAATGCTTTCTTTGTTGGGTTGTAGAAATGAATCACATAGAAGCTAGTACAAGTTGATATTTGGAAAAGCTACAAAACAAGTCTTTTACTAACTAACTGCCACCTATCCACCTGGCAGGAACTATCCAAGACTTTTGATATACATTGAGCTTTACTTAGTTTTGTATTGGTGATAGTAAATACCTACTTCTTGGTGTAAGAAATAAATTGGAGAGATGAGTGATGAACTGATTGTTTCCCCTATGAGTACATCAGTGGCACAACAATCCCTGGTTTTTACCGCTAGAGGGAGGAAGAGAAATTGTTACTTCTTTTTGTTGATGATGTGTGAAGAAAAAGGGTTGCTGTGTATCTCTGTACTTAAACTTTCTTAGGAAATGAGGCAATGTAATGGAAAAGATCAAGTGCAGTACTTAAAGGAGCTGCATTCCAGGCAGATGATATTAGCAAATGCTTTTCCTTCAGACATTTTTATTGCTTGATTGCTGGAGAAAAAATGTTTTGGAAATAGGTTAAAAGGCTAGTTAAGACTGTGAACTGAGTGTATGATGATATCTAATCCTCCTGGCATGAATTCCTTAGATTGCTTTAGACAAGCCACTTCACCACACTTTGGCATAGCCTCCTTCACAGAGAACTTGCTAGGATAGTAGTTTCACGTCTGTTCTGAATGTGAAAAATGGTGGTAAATATTACATGTTTGCCTGCACAATACTGTGAAATGTTAAGCACTTAGATGCTTGCTTACAAAGTACACCAGAGGCGGGTAACTAATACTTTTTCCCTCTTTCCAACATCATTCTGAATGCCTGTACCTAATTTTTACATTTTTAATAAACAAACTGGCGTAAACGCTGTGGACAGTTTGATACACTTATGCTGTGCTTTGATAAGGTTATATATCTGAGGCTACTTAAATGAGAGAGTTTTAACTCAGAATATCTGATCCTTCCAAATGTAGGTTACTACCTCATTATTGTAAATATTTCATAGGCATCTGTCACAAGGCATCAAAGCACATACATGAAAGCAAAATACACATGTGTAAATGTCACTTTAAAGGAAGAGGACCATTTCTAGGTCATTGACTCTTAACATGGTCAAAGCTGGTAGCAACTGCCTATTTTCTCTTTCCTCAGTAGATGGTACGAAGCGAGCTTAGATCTTAGCTCATCACTGTATTGACCACATAACTAAAAAAGTAATTGACATCCTTTGCCGAGTTTTGGTACAGAGGTACAGTGTGACCTTTTCATCAAAAATTATCACTAGAGGTCAGCTTGAAACTTAGTGGTACGTGTAGAGGCTTGTCTGATGTTGAATGCGCTGTCCTTCCTGGGCTGACAGATGCCGTTAAGAAAAAATTCAGTGGTAGGGGAAGTAGCTTGCATTTTTACTTTGGTTTTTAATATGTTAGATAACACTGCCACTTAAAAACTGCAAACTGACAATTGCTGTAATGTGTCGTAGTTCATGTATATGCCCATGTAGATGGTGGGAATATGCACAGCTAAGGTACCAAGTTCACAGCTGTGGTCTTTTTTTCATTTAGCTCACTCCAGATGATGAGATGTTCTTGTCAGCAAATGCTGGTACAGCTCTGAGCCAGTTTGAGAGAGTCTCCACTGACCTGGGTAAGTTTTCATTCTCATAACTTCTAGTTTCTTTGCCTCATTGAACACTGATTAAGAGAAATACTTGTGAGTCCCCTATGAAAGAGAAAATACAAACAAAAGATTCATGCAGTTCAATTTTTATGTACGTTTTCTGTTCTATTAACAATGAAACTCTCATACACTATCCATGAGGAAAAAGTAATGCAGCGAATAAATCCAGTGCCAAATGTCCATAAAATGCCAGGCGTTGCTTGTAATGCTGAAGGCTTGGATGGTCTGTCTCAAGCAGAGATACCACTCTTGCAGTTAAACACAGATCTTTTTTTGCTATTTCAGGAGAGTCTTTTTTTCTCTGCTAGATGCAGAGAATTCAGCAATTATTGGCACATTGTCAAAATACAGCTTTAAAGCACTCTTCTTGCCATGATTGTCATAACGCTAATCATATTGACAAGACCAAAAGTTCAATTATAATAGTCATTAAATAAGCACAACAGTTTCTTCTAACATTACAGTTAGAACTGTGATGAAAAAACTATGAATGGCAGGAACGTGCCAGCCTAGATCAGGGTACGAATAAACTGTCTCTGTGACCTAACTTTCAGTACTGCTTTTCCTGAGAGTGTAAGCAAGGTGAGAACCCTTTTGTTCAAAAGGGTACTTTGTTAGGAGCTCTCTGTGTTTGTGGTGGTTTGACCTTGGCTGGCCACCAGATGCCCACCAAGCTGCTCTCTCATTCTGCCTCAGCAGGACAGCGTGAGAAAATAAAGTGAAAAAGTTATGGGTCAGAATACAGGCAGTTGAATAAAGAAAAGCAAAGGCTGTGCACAGAAGCAAAGGGAAAAAAAAAAAAGATTTATTCTCTACTTCCCGTCAGCAGGCAATGCCCAGCTACTTCCTGAGAAGTAGGGCCTCAGTACGTGTAGTAGTTCCTTCAGAAGACAAATGCCTTAATTAAGAAATCCCCCACCTCCCTCTCTCTCTGAGCTTTTATTGCTGAGCATGGTGTCATATGGCATGGAATATCCTTCTGGTCAGTTTGGGTCAGCTGTCCTGGTTATGTCCCCTTAACCTCCTGCCCACCTCAAGCCTACTGGCCTTTTGGGGTGAGACAGCCCTGATGCTGTGCCAGCACTGCTCAGCAGCAGCCAAAATATCAGTGTGTTATCAACACCGTTCTAGCTACAAGTACAAAGCACAGCATTGTGAGAGCTGCTGTCGGGAAAGTTAACTCCATCTCGGGCACAGCCAGTACAACATGGCTGGTTTCAGACCTGTCAAGCTAGTAGGTGTGTGTGTGTCCCCCTTTTTTTTTAATTAGGTCAAGTGTTCTAGTTTTCAAAATACAGGTTTGATTTCTTTTGATCTTAAATGTTTTACTTGATTTAAATTGTATATAAGGAAATTACCAATTTCTACTAATACTTACTGAAAATGTTTTTTCTTCTCATAGGATCAGGAGACAAAGTCTTTGCTCTAGCAAGTTTTGAAGTAGAAAAGGCAAAACAGTGAAGAGGTGCGTGAGGCTTGTGTCTCTACTGGTATCAGCAGCATTGGACTTCTGTCATATTGCATTTGTGTTTTCTATTTTTAACATGTTGAAAAAAAGAAGAGCAAAACAAAACCAAAAAGATCCCAGACTCTAAACTTCTTGGGTTCTTAACCAGAAGACATGAAGTAAACAGCCTTAAGTGCACTTTGGAACCTTGGTGTCTGTATCCCATAGTAACATAAGCTCTCAGGCTGAACACTAAGTGGTGCTCCAAAAACAAAAGCATGATATGACTGTCTTTGGAAAGAATCAGCTATTTTGAATTTTTCTGAAGGTGTATTTCTCTAACTATTAAAATGTAATCTTTTTGCATGTGGTTGTAGCAAGCAGATCTTTTTCAGGAGCAGTCCTAACGAGTGAGCGTGTGTTTTGGGTGATTGTTCATGTTGTTCGCAAGTTCTCTTAATTTTTGTCTGGACTCCCTACTAAGTAGTTTATACTAGGAATGCATTGAAGCTTTGAAAAATTGACATAGTTTATTTGAAATGCCATCTTTCTACAAACTGTTTGCAGAAGAACCAAAATGAGACTGTGCTGATCATTGGCCCTTAGCTGCTTGTTTGCTGTGCACATGAATGAGTGCCATTGTGTCCTAGCCTTGACTGACAAACAATGGAAGCCCTGTAGGGAGGCTTCTGGAGTAATTTAACCTTGTGTATTGAAATGGCAGGGAATTGCTAGGAAATGGCAATGAGAAACGCTTTCTGTGACCTCTTTCTTTAGCTCTGGATGTATAACTACATGCTACCATTATTTCCCAGTATTAGTAGAAGCAAGTTTAAAAAGCGGGGGGAAAGCTCTCGTTACGTGATCGGTGCAAGTGTCGCTCAGACTGTTTATCAGGTTGTGGTGCTGTGGAGAGGGAAGGGTCTGTGCCTCCACAGAGAAGTTAGAATCCTGAATAATCTCAGGGTGTAGAAGGATTTAAAATCTCATACGGTTGAATTTTTAGCTTGAGTGTAGAGGAACTACTTGCGACTCTAGATGTGTGTTTAACTTCCTGATAAACTATTTCTGGTAAAATCAATACTAGGGATCTTGTTCTTAAAATAGTGGCTGCTTCACACTTTAATTCATTACTTGTTAACATTTTGTCTGAGCTGATTGAAAGCTTGTATTTCACTGAGAATTTTTTCAGCTTGAGAAATGTGCATTTCAGATCTGCTCTACCCTTGGTATATATTCGGGCACTGATCTAATGATATTGGCAACAACAAAAAAAAAACGGCATTACTTAATTGAATTTCATACCTGTTCCTGTTCTTATTTTACCACTAGCTAGAGAAAAGTATACAACTTCTAGCTGGGGGGGGAAGGGATAAGGAAGAAAAAAGTTACTTCATGTGAAAAAAAAAAAGTAATTTCTCTCTCTTTCTGTGCAAAAGCAGTTCAAACATTAGACAGTTTTGGTTCCTATGGACTATATGTTTTAACACTTCTTTTCTTTGGAGAGCTTCAGAAGTGGAGGAAGCATTATGAAATCTCATTGGCAAAAGGAGCATTTGGCTGCGAGTGTGGTGACGTGCTGTTGTTATCTGGCACCCCTCAGAGAAAGTGTGACTTGCCGGTTACAGATACAGTCAGTTCTCCTTCCCATACGGTGGGGCAGAAATGTATTAGCAGAAGAAAGCTGCTTAAATTCCACAAATTATGTGGTTTTTTTCAAGTGATAAATTTATTTTTCCTTAAATGAGAGCGAAGTACAATAACCAAATGCCACAGTGGTTTATGCTAACTCTCTAGCAAATGACATTTAAAAAGAAGTTAAACAGAGATCTCTACCTATGTTGCTAAGATGATAGGTGTATCTTCAGGACAAACAGATTTTGTGCTGGTGTTAGTGATTGGGTATTCTTTTGACAATGTGTCATTTTAAGTTTTAGGCATGTTTCTGAACTGATCTGCAAAGTGTGATAACTGCCATCGGAGTAAGTCTGTTGCTGGAAAGAAAAGGATGGTGATAATACTGAAAAGATCAGAAGAATTCCTAGAGAAAAGTTCTCGTTTCCATCTTGTTAGTGCTTTGAATTATGAAAACTAAGAAATATATCTACTGAAAGGATGATACTGAATTCTTTTAGAATTAGCAATGGATTATAAACCAATGTTTAAACCCAAACATTGGGTAGATTCAGTTCCAGTTTATGGTGCAATGGCTGTTTTTGGCAACAGTGGAGTTGTACTTGCGTATGTCAGCAGTGAAGGTAACCCGCTGTTTTGAGGAATCCTGTGTTTAATGGAGTAGAACATCCGTGTTTTACCTATCTTGTATATATCTTAGTCTTTTATAGCTAGACTTGAGTTTCAGTGAGAACTGCCATTAAATTGAGTGAATGGAATGGAAATAATCTTAAATTTTGATAGCCTATTGCAATGTTAATCTCAGTGTAGCATCATAGTCACTTAAAGACTAAGTGAGTAGCATAGACTATAAACAGAAAATTAACATGATCAGCCATACTTTAGATTGCACTTACAGGGCATTAATACCCTATAAATAAGCAAGTTCGTCTAATTGTGACTGAGGGCTGGAGTAGAGTAAACCAGAAAATGTGGGGTTTTTGAATGCATTTTGCTTTAATGGATATCCTTTTGAAATCTAGTATGCTAGAAATGAAAGGATACACAGTATAGGCAGCATAATTTATGTCTTTCACTGATGGAACTCTTTTTTCCTTTTTTTTTTTTTTTAAGAAGCTTTTATTTAGATGGGATCTTTTGTCCATTATATCAGAACTATTTTCCTGTCTGAGGCAGGATTATGTTCTCTGTCAAAGGCTGATTGCAGCTTTATAGCTGAGAGTAGTTTATTAAAAGGCATTATTAGACAGTCTAAAATTATTGAAAACAAAACAGTCCATGGGGATTGTAGCTGCCTTTTTTTCCTTTCTGCTCATTACTGGTGCTAAGTAACTCTTCTCCCCCCGCATCCTACAACCTGCTTGCAGCATTAGTATGTAAATTAAATCTCTCAGCACTTCCACAGACCACAGTAAGTTTACAGTACAATAATATGGAAATCTTTTTCCCTGTAGTTTGAGAGATGTATGTTTCTAGGAGAAACTCCTTTTTTATTGATTTGCAAATATTACAGCATTTTTTTCAAACTTTCTGTACTGCGGGCAGCTGTAAAATTCCTATGAAATTGATCCTTAACTGAATATCTTTTTAAGGTTGTGCTCTTTCTGCTCTTGAAAAAATCTCTTGTGATTTAGATGGACAAAAATGAGATTGAGATCAATGACCAATATTACCGCAAGATTCAGTATGCCAGGCCAGACCTCCCTTCTCCAAAGCTGTGAAGGGTCAGAAAGCATAGCTCTAACCCAGAGGCTGGATATGTCCTGCAGAATGCCCTGACCATAAATGTAACTTAACAGGGAAGCTGTTGCCAATATGAAGCTATTCATATGTTTACCCTAGCAAATAGTTATTTAAGTAACCTACTTAAGTGGTTAGGTTAAATTCAGAGGTGTAGTAAGTTAATGGGTATTCTGTGCTAAATATTCTGCCAGATAATCCCGGGATGTACCTCCACTGGTGTCTCAAATGTTTCTGCAAGGTCTGGAAAAAGTCCATAATTATTTATGATGATAATGATTTGCTCATATGAAAACTGGTAACAAAAGAACAACTCCTGAAGGAAAGCATAGTTTTGTGGTTTAATATACAAGCTTGTGACGTTTGAGTTCCATCCCGGGTTCAGCATTAGACCCCGGCAGATCGCTTATTCTCTACGCATCTTTCTCTCCTGGAGTAAGATACAGATTATGATACTTGCATATCAACTGCTATGAAGTTGTTATTGATCATACACTGCTTTGAAGATTAAAAGTGCTTTGGTTTTTGTTTATCATTTTACTTATTAAATAAGAATTGTAAAGTACAGTAGCTTTTAAACACGTCAGCAAAGTTGCCCAGAGTTGTTTTTGGCCATATATAACCTCCCTTTTTTAATCTTCTTTCTCTATAGGGTGAGTCTGGTGATTTTACTGATCTAAAAGAAAAAGTGTTAGGCAGAAAACTGAAGCATCAAATGCTCTGTCTCTCTTTATTCTGTCTTTGTCTCCTATTATTTCCCTTCTTTGATCTTGAATGGAAAAGTATCAAGTTATCTTTGTCTTAAAGGAAAAATACAAGATTTCTTAAGAAGATACCTTAGTTCATCATGTTACCTTGCCTGTTAAAATCAAATCCATTTTGATAGAGAATTCTGTATTAATGATACCCTACTGAGCAGGCATTTAAGGCTGTATCATTAGTAGCTGAAATGGTCGTGAAATGAAAATATAGCCATTTGGTTTTGTTTCCAGTATGGCTATTCCCTTCCTATATAAGAACAAATATAATTTTTACATTGTAAAGAAAAAAAAGTCAGCCTGCAGGCATCTTTTAGTTTCCCCACTTCCATCTTTTTTAATTTATCCTCACTGAGTTCTGGGGAAGTCTCTTCTGTCAGAGAAGTAAACTCTTACTTCAATTCTGTCTGCATAGCTACCCACCAGAGAGGAACAGGAGTGATCATATTAGAGTTTTTCTTTAGGACTCATGGAAAATGTGACACCTTGCCTCACTGTGAAGTTGTAGGTTTTTTAACTCCTTGGGGTTTTTCCACCTGTGAGGGAGAAGGGAGAATTACTGGAGTTTATGTTGCCCAAGATGTCTTTCCTATAACTTTTAAACATCCAAGCTTCCCACCTCAGTGAAGCGGGAGCTGCTGATGTTCAGAGCATCTCAGAAAGTCGCCTGGAGTATCTGACAGGATATATAAAAAGTTTCAGAACAGTAGTCTCTAAAATAAGGTCTTAAAAGAGGAAACACAGACATAAGGTTAGTGGATATATCTATATGTAAGGCATCGCTGTATCATGCACTGGAATGTCTACTGTAATTTAACACACTAATGTGTTAATATATTTAACAGCAGATTTCTTTTTAGTACAAGTTCTAATCATGGACATACCTTTTTTTTTTATCTTGCTATCATAATAGTTTGCTTCTTCACAATGTTTACGATCGTGTTTTCAACATGCCTCCAAAAATGGGTCGGTAATAATCACAGATGTACTGAAAACCATCAGGCAGAACCACCTGCAAATCCTGTGGACAGAAGTGTTAATGTCTGGGTAAATAGATTTTCTTTTGATTGTCCAGTTAATATCCTTGTAAGATAGAGATTGAAACAAAAGTTCTGTAATGTTCTCATAAAAAAATGTGCTTTGCAACTTTGTAAATACCAAATTTAATCTGGGAACACTTCTGATTTTGAATAAAATATGCAGCTGAGAAGGTTTCTTACCGTACGACTAAGTCTGGATTAACAAAAGAAAGATTGTCATAGCTTTTTTTTACAGTAAAGGGCTTTTTTGTCCATCCCTTTAAAATATCTCTGCATACCTCCTCACTGCACAGTCTGTAGAAACATTAAGTATTGTAACAGAGTCAGCTGAACTATTTCTTTAATTTTCTAGTATATGCTCTCTAATCCATGCAAGTTGTTCTCACCACCAGTCATGGAATTTTCAACTGACTGTCGTGACCTTGCGTCATTTATTACAGTGTCCCAAGTATGCAGAGAGTTGATTGGTTGAACTGCATTTTATTTTCAGGAAACACTGTACTCTTTCTGCATCAGAGCATGATATTGATGGATTGGAATGGTCAGACTAAGTCTGAAATTTAAAAGATTACCAAAAGCAAAAAGATTCCAAACTAAAAACAGTTCCCTACAGCTTGGAGAGAAACGGAGTTTTCATTACTGTTGCATGTGGTTAAATCAGATGGATAATGAAAGCGGAGTTTTTGTGTTTACAGATGCTGCTGGAAGCCCTTAATGAGAAGGAGATGGCAACAAATACAGAGGGACTTAGAGGGTGGGAGCACCTGTGCTGTGAAGGAATCCTAAATGAATTTCAGAGGTGATTAAGAAAGAATTGGAGATGAGAGAAGGACAGAGTGAACTGAGAATTTTTCCAAGCAGGGATTCAGAGAAGGTTTCATGAAGTTGCTTGAGCACCCATCATGTCTTATGATGATAAAAGTGACTTCTATAATGGCAAGATGTCACCTTGTTTGATACCTAAACACCTCAGTAAGCTTGATGGTAGCAAACTAAGTTGGCGATTTAGACTCAGTGTTTTAAGAAAATAAATCTAAAATTCTCCAAGAGTAGAGGAAGCCTTACAGTATCTCTCTCTTTGCTAAAACCCTTTCTAAATAAACGCGGCATGTTGAATTCATGCTACATAAGACTGCATTACACTGTTGTACAGCCAGCCAGCTAAATTAGAATAGGAGAGCTAGGCAATACTTAGTCATAAAATGGTCTTTTGCCCATGATGTTATCAGTAAGAAAATTCATGCTCTTGCAAAGATGCAAATGATGGCTTAATTATATGCTCCTACTAGTGTAAGATGCTTTTAGATCTTTCCCTCAGATTCATGTACTGTGCTAATTAACAGTAATCCAACTGGAGGATCCCAGAGCAATGCTTCTGCATATTTTTTTCAGCTTATGCTGGAGCTCTTATGTTCTTTTCTTAAATAATTAATAATCATTACTGCCTGCTGTGCTGTGGGTATGTGCTAGTGATCTCAGATCCCAGCATATTTGCACCATTCCTGTTCCTGTCAGCAGCTTGGTTTTGCTCTTTGCAGAGGCTTTCATGTTAAGACCTTCATTAACTGGCAGTGGGGTATGGATTTCAGTGGCATTGGGCTTTGATGTCATTAAGTAGCAAGCTGTTAAAGGAAGTGCCATTACTCTGTCATTTTTATGCAATTAAGTTAAATACCGAGTAGAAAACAGATGCATTTTACTAAATAACACTTACTACACAAAGCATTTTTATCTTCAGGAATTTTACACTGACCTTGCTGGCCCCACGAATGCGTGTTACAGGTAAGCAGCACTACTGTTAAGCCTAGTGGGAAACCAAAATGCAGATTAGTGATGAAGCAGGGGCGATGAACCTTTCGTGGCTTCTGTCTTCTTTTTTTTAAATTTTGTTTTAATTTCTCTTTGTGTTCACTGTGGTTTTACTCTGCCCATTTCTGAGTCTTGAATGACCTTCATCCTAGCTGGAGGTTCTCGGAAGGTGGCGTTTTCCACATTTGTTGAATTAGCTCGAATTAAGCTGCACTGAGTTTTGCAGTGCCTTTAACTTTCTTAGCATAGCATTATTGAAAAGGGGTCATGTAACCTGTTTTAACATTCATGTGGTTTATCTAATTCGGCGCTGCCGGAGAAGTTGTGCTCCTCAGCCTTGCCCCACTGCACGGGACAGCGAGAGGGAAAGCGAGAGATCACGGAGGCGCGTGGCACCGCCTAATTTCAAAGCATGATTCAAAGCCTGGTTCTGAAGGTAAGCGTATGGCTAACACCAGGAACTAGACTTCGTGCCCCCTCTGCTGCTGGCTCCTCGTGCGTCACCTATCGCGACGGAGCAGCTCTGTCGCTGAGGGTGGTCTGCAGCCCCTAGCGATAGTGGCG
>NW_010542460.1:6523-49835 GCF_000687285.1 Phaethon lepturus | reverse complement strand
CTTAATAATTCTGTGATTCTGTGAAATCCTACTGAGGTCAAACTACTCAGTACAGCCTATTCCGTTGCATCATTTTAATTATTTTCCTTAATAATTCTGTGATTCTGTGAAATCCTATTGAGGTCAAACTACTCAGTACAGCCTATTCTGTTGCATCATTTTAAGTATTTGCATTAAATAAAGTTAGACTAAAGGTGGCAGCTCATTTCCTATTTCTGAAATCCATAAAACTCCTCCCGCTTCAGAATTCAGGATTCATTCTTTTAAACATATCTTACCGTATCACTTTCAGCTCAAAAGAAAGACCAAGCAAGAAAGGTACAGGTGACAGATGCACAAAATTTCTTCTTCTCACAATAGTAATTTTCATATGGTATGAGTCCAGACGTATGGTTTTATTTTCATGTACAGTAAATTGAGTAACATCTGGGTTATCCCAGTATTGAAAGAATAAACCTGGTTCTACTTTTCTCAGAATCTGAAAATCTTGAAGGGGGAAAATAACTGGAAATATTATCAAATCCCCAAAAAACAAATAAATCTAAGATAAAATCCATGCAAAATTATCTTTACTCTGCTGAGCACTCACAGTGATTCCAGGACACCTGTTGGATGGCAGGTCTATGAGAAAGAGAAAAGCTAATTGCCATCACAAAGGCAAATACAAAATTTCATTATGGGGATGAATCCAAGTACCTGGTATATAACCAACCCTCAATCAGACTGAGTGGAAAGTGAGAGTATCCATGTCTGATGTCCTGAAAATATTTTGGCACGCTATAGCACAATGGCCGGTTTCAACCACCACCAGCAAATTTGCTGAAGAGCACCAGATGCCTGAGGATCCCAGCCCTGCCTGGGGCTCCTGCTTGCCCACGGGGCTATGCTATCTCCTCATTTGGGCTGTTAATTGTTCAACACAGAAGGCTCCCACATGAGTCCCAGGGGACACAAGGGCACATCTGTCAATGATGTGAGTGCTCCAGAAATGGAAACACGTTCAGGTAAAACATTTGATCAACACTTGCAGAAATGAACACTTCCTCTCGCATAAAGCAAACCAATTAAAAAGGAAAAGATGAAATTTGTGAGGTAATTTATTCTCAATAATTAATTCAACTAACTCTAAACAATTCCACTATTTAGTCTCCCCATGTCCTACTAATCTGAACCTCTTTCCCCTACCTCCCAAGAAATCCTGTGCAAAAAAACCAGAGGAATGATTAGTTTTTTAGCATGAGACAGCCTGACCTCGCACCCCCTTATGCAGAGTGTTTCCACAGTTTCCATGTAATTTTGTCATGGATGAGTTCACCTGTGTACCAAACAAACTCTTTATATTACCAGACTTGCACAGAAAATAAAATATGAATTGCTGCTGTTTAAATGAAAATATAAAACCCAAAGTGAAACTTGAAAAATAAACAACGTTCATATTGCTTATAGAAGGCCAAAACTCACTGTATTTTGAGGCCTATGTCTGTGAACTTGCAGGGCTTTTCATCAAACGGACAGACATGCAGCATCCTTAGCATTTCTGAGGATGTGAACAGAGCAGAAACACCTCAGCACAAAGCCTGGATCCACTGCAATCAACAGGATTTGGGCCACTGGTTTCAAAGGATCATAAGGCTTCACAGCAACCTGTTAGAATTTAATTTCAGGCCTTTAATTAAAGGCTTAGCACCAGAGGTCCCATTGCTCAGGGCAGATCTTACAGACCATCGCTTGCCGAAGGATTTACAGTCTTGTTTGCAGTTGCCTTTTCGGCTGCAGAGAAGGCAAATGTTCTCCTGAAAATGCCGAGAAAGCGCAGGGACAGCTCGCCGAGCTCCGGCATCCCATCCCACTGAGACGCAGCAACGGCTGGAGCAAACTGACGGAGGAACGGAGCAAGAGAAAAGGCAGCAGCAACGTGGGTTCGCTCAGGCGAGGCGATGCAGCCAGCGCCCGCTGCCGTGTGTTTGCTTTGGGAATAGGGATGACCGATGGGACGAGCTGCGGTACACGGCATCAGCTGGCAGCGATCCAGAGGTGTAGCAGGAGGATCGGAGAGTGGCTTTGGGATGAGGGCTTTTTTCTTCCTCAGCTAAGTGCAAATGAGAGAGGCTGGCAAAAGGGATAAAACATTAACTCAAAAGCTTTTCACTCTCTTGGCCACTAGAAAGGATTAATATGGTTTCCTGAACAGGTTTGTTTTTTTTTTTCTAAATCAGCCGAAGGACTTAGCTGTGAAAAAGTAAACAAGAGAAATGTTCTAATTTAAAATGAAACAGCTCTTTCTGGATGCCACAGTCCACACAAAGAGGAATATTAGGGGTTTTCTCCCCTAAGTTTGCTGAAGGAGAATAGTTCATGGTGAAATACAGCTAAAAACCAACACAAGCATAAAAAGAGTTTCTGTGCAATCAGTTTCACATATCCAGACGTGTTCTTCCCACATCTCCAGATGTGAAACACATGAATTATCTTGGTTGAGCAACATCTCAGAAAGTACCCAGGAGCACTGAGTGCATGTGGACTCCCAAATTTGGGAATTTCAAAGAAAAGATTGGATCCCTTTTATAAAGACAATGGGAGAACAGATTGTGCCACCCTTTATTAATGTACTGGTAGCTGATTTAAAAGATAAAAGTATACTGCAGTCTTCAAACTCACCTCCAAGCTCAGTGAAAACACCACTGAAACTAGTAGAGCTGATAGAAAAGGAAGTATTTCTACATTAGGACAGTTCCTCAGGCAATGTAAAATGTCTTCATTCCATTGATTTCAAAAGGGCAACATCAATTTAATCAGACAAGGAGTGGTACAGGGAATAATGCTGCAGGACCCCCAGGTAGGTGCTTAGTTGGAATTGCCCACCCAGGGAGTCAACACCATTTGTAAAAGTGATAAACAAGAAATTTCTACTGCTATGATTGGGAAAGAAGAGGTGTGACTGCTTTCTTCTCCCAAACCTGTTCATCTGTAGGGAAAAGCTGTAGCTAGTTTTCTACTGTCCTTGAGAACTCAGTGCTTCCTGTACTAATTCATAGGCAAAAGCCACTGCAACATGGATGTTTACTGGCACCCTTGGGGGGGGGGGGAAATCCCAACAAAAACAAAACCCACAAAACTATCTGTAAAGACCTAACTGTACAAAGTTGTATTAAGGTGAAGAAAATTTCCCCACTTGCAAACTGTAAAAGTTTATCACCACTTTTGATGTGATAAAGTTACATTGGTGAATAAATCTGCAGTGTGAATGTGTGCATGTGCACGCCTCTCTAACTATATTGTTGCTTTAGGTACTGCGTACCATGGTGGGGAAATGATTGATATCAGTGATGGTAACTCAATTGTACATCAGCATAGAGTCGTTAATCTTCTGGCACTCTTAAAAAAAGCCTGAATAATGTTCTATTGATGTTCTGTAGAGCTTTTCCTTTCTGATGTTATGTATTATTGCTGCAGCTTCTTCCAAAATTGTAAAGATTTTTATTGTTTACAAAGTGAATTATGCTTTCATATCTTTTGCCTTACTGTTTTCCCAATTGCTTAGCAACAAGTCTCCACAAAGAAAAAAAGCAGAACACACTTTCCTTCGTGTCGTACATCAGCAGCATCTCTGGTACAAACAGTGACCTCAGACAGCTTAACACTCAGGATGCATTTGGTCCATTGTCTTAATCCTGATGTTCTGTAAAGAGTCTGTGTGCATTAATATTTAAATAATATTGCCTTTTGGGATCTGTAACTGTTCTTGTCCTGGTGCTACAGCTTTATAAACACTATGTTCCACGTTCAACACTTTTAAAACTGCTGCTCATTTCCAATTTTTCCTTTTCAAGAGAAATCAGCCCAGTTCTAAAACTTGAGGTAGGTTGCAAAAAAAAAAAAAAACAACAAAAAAACCCCAAAACCACACACCCAAAAAAACCCTGTAGTTACTGATCCAACAAGTCAATACGTGCAACACTGGAAACAGACTTCTGTAGCTGTAACCAGTATATAGTATCCACAAAATTAGCATTACTGTTGTTATTTTAGACTCAGACAGCCACAGTGATGCCCGCCATGCAAGAAACATTTATTTGTACCTTGACAGGTACATCTCCTTTCTTTGCCTTAGAGTGAGTCCAGTGTCCCAAACTGACTGTTGTTACATGCTAGATGGCAGACCAATAGGTATAAAACTCTTCTGTGTAGATATTCCATGCTCACAAAAGTATCTGAATGGGGAGAGACAGACTAGGTGATGGCAATATACATGAAGTATGGGGAGCAATCAGAGAAAATATCCCATTAACATGTGAAAATAAATTACATCTTCTCAAGACAAAAACAAGGTTCAAACTGGAACATCAGGGAAGTTCCAGCCCTACACTGCCAAGGGAAAAGCACTGCATTACCTAATATTATTTTCTATCTTTAATTTTAATGAACATCAAGATGCTATATTCAATGAAATGCATTCCCAAATGGGAAGGTTAAATAGGCTTACAGACTTATATTGGTTTTAGAGTGCACAGAATCAGATGGCTTCCAAGAGAGGCTAGTGCAGCTCAATCAATCTTTAATGTAATTCAGGAGATACACAACAAATACATAGTGTGTACACACAGGCCAAAACACCTATGCATTGGTTTAATGAGTTCACTAGTGGCTGGAAGTTATAGCAGTAGTCTGCTACAATATTTTGGTTTAGTGAAGGGTTTCTGCTATTCAAAAGGTGAAAAAGACCCTAAGTTTTCATGCTGAAACCCCCTGCTCCTACTGCCTTGAGTCCTTGGTGTTTATGTGCAACACTGCTTCAGTACACCCCCATACACTAGGTAAAATCCTGAGTTCCCCATTGTGGAGAAACGAAGACATTTCATTGAAAACCTATAGCCATGTTCAAAGCAGGAGTCCTAAAAGGTTGCGTATGTTACTAAGGAGCCCACATGTCCACTTTATAAAGCCCCTTGATTTAGCATTTGGGTGACAGCTATCCCACTCCTGCTAAATTAGCATGGTGGTGTCTTTCCAGCGTCTTTAACAGGCAGCATTTAAATGGCTTTTGGTAGTGAGTGCATTTTCCAAATGAGCTGTTACTGGCTCCCTTTGTCCATTTCCACAGCTCACATTTTACATTTCCAGATGCACTTAATTTCTTCATGCAAAGTAGAATTTCCCAAGAAAAAGGGATTGCCCAAATATGCTAGTGGAGTTGGGCAACCTTACAGGGAAGTCTGAATATCGTATGTGCGGGATGGATACTGAGGACCTAGAATGATAAAGTTCTTTAAAACAAGGGAAGCTTTTAAGATCCCTTGGGGCTTATTCTAAAGAGCAGAACCCATATTTATTTACCTCGAAATTTGAGCCAATCTCCTCTGAACTTACTCAATGCACTTAGTGCTTTCAGAGCACAACGCATGCATTGCACCAGAGTGTAAAAAGTAGAAGAACAATAATTATAAGGGGATGTACAGCAAGACTCCAGCAAGACTGTACAGAAGATGTACAGCAAGACTCCAGGACATAATTAAGTGCCAATAATCAGCCCTACTAACATCGCTTCAGTGCAGGGACTGATATTTCCCTCTCCTGTCTTTATGACAGGTGTTATTAGTCCTATTCATATGATAACACATGCTTCAGTTTTGCTAAGTGAAAACGCTATGAAGAAGTAACTGTGCTATTCTATACAGTTTAACTTCAGGACACATGATAAAAGGTTGGGTAGAGGAGTAGCTCTGGAATGCCCTGTGATTTGGTCACAAGCCCTGTGTAAGAAACACCCTCAGATTCCATCCCTTCCGAAATGGGACAGAAAACACACTGTTTCTGGGAATCATCACCTGACTCCAAGTTTTTGCCTTGCTCATGCACAGAGCATCACTGATCGCCACAGTGAGAAAGAGCAGCCAAGAATTCACCCGTCTCTGCTCAAGGCTCACCCATTCAAACGCAGAGAGAGCAGAGAACAGAGATGGCAGATAGAAGCTGTGCTCTATACTCCTATAGCCAAAGACCATGCGGACCTGGAAAGAGATGTGGGGATTGCAGGAGAAGGGTCTTCAGCATGGTAGCTCTCTTCTCTGTCTTAGAAAAGACTCCTGACAAGAACTGTGAAAGACCTTCATTTGTGTCAAGAGAATCAGACACTGCTGGAAGACTCTAGTTCAAATCACAGTTCAGCTGTGTGTGGGCTGCACAACCTCATATAAATTACCTGGGTCTGACAGGGATCTCAGCTTCCCTGGCTGTAAATGGAGATAGTCACTCCACTTCTCTTCCTTGCAGAACTTACCAAGGCTGCAGTCCAGTGAACAGTACAAGGTGCTACTAGACAAATGAGGACCACAGAAACCTCTAGACAGATGGACCTCTTAACACCTTACACAAGGAAAAAAAGCATTTAAGAGTACACGCAGTGTGGTTCACCTCTGTCCATTCTGCCCGTTCACCAGTCTGGAAAGGCGTCTACTTACGGAAAGGTAGATGACTCTCAAGGATACCTTCCAGAAGAACACCAGAGCAAGTCTAGGTGCAAATAGCTCTGCCCAAGAGCAAAGCCATTTCTAAACTAAAACAGAGAACCCTGCACACCTCATGTACAAGGTAAAAGAGCATCCTGTGCAAACAATTCATATTCTCCAACCTTTTTCCACTTTTGCCAGTGCAGGTAAAGGCCAGAGGGACTTACTCCATTAGCTTGCTTCAGTTCTGTAACAGTCTTTCAGACCAAAAGCTGAAAGAACCACCACCCCAGCACATACTACACAGCAGCATTTAAACAGCAACGTGAAAGCCAATATCCTTATTTGCAAAACAATCACAGCTAAGGAAAGTATACCTGAAGGGTATGGGCAAGGCAATATAGGAAGACGAATTATTCCCCAAGGGAACGTTGCATTCCATGCATATTACTTTTACACAGAGTTGATTACTTTCAGTACTGTGCAAGGAGGCTGGCAAAGAGTACTTCAACGGCTGTTATTAGTGCTGATTTACAAGAAATCTAAAGTAATTTTTCAAGTATTGCAGGTTGGAAGAAGACATTAAAGTACGGCAATCTGCATGCAAAGATAGACTTTAAAAAAACTTGTTGAGCTTCTAGCTGCAGTTCCCCCGTGATTGATTCACCTGATAAACAACTTGGGTTTTGCTGTCTTCAGTAATTCTGCCCTGCTTTTGCTCACTTCTCTATGTAAGTGCAATGAGTCTGTGTTGATTCCTTGCAGTTAAACTGATCATCCATTGCATATGTACTAGGTTAGGGCCATGCCTAGTCCTTTCTTCTTCAACCCAAGTGGTCTTTACCTTCTTTAATGTTTCTTCAGCACAATAAACAAATCCTCACTTATTACAGAGTAAGGCTTCCTATCCTGAAAGATCAAGAGACACTTAGCAGAAGAACAAGCACATTAAAAAAAACCCCAAACATACCCAACAAATATTTCAAGTACCCAAGAGTCAGCCACTCACGTTGAAACGCAGAGTCCTTCACGACATGCCAGGCTCCCCACACAAAACACCCCACAAGTTTAACAGAAAGATGGGATGTTTGCATCAAACAGAAGGCTCGGAAGGAACATACTGAGGCAACTCTGAAGGCATATTGAGACAGCAGACCACAGTGTGTCACTGGCAATATCTCCTCACCCCTTGAGCCACTGGGCCACAAGGCAGCTCTGGGCTTTTTTACAGTGTAAAAACTGTAGCAAATGACTGCAGCAAATGACTGCAATGATACTAACATGTCGTATGTCTCAGCTGGGCTTCCTAAGTCCAGGCAGGACTCTCACTAACTAAGGTACATGATGTCTGTGCAGGGAATAAGTTCCTGCTGGTTGTGAAGCTTGGGTATGACTTGGTTGCACCTGGATGTATCGACAGGCTCTTGGTTACCCAGAGTGAGTCACCTAAAGTCTGTTTGAGACAACATTTGGAGTCTTGCAGGATTTGTGTGGTCATGGTTTTATACTCTCCTTTGGTCCATGACATCTTCAACAACATGCTGACCACAGGGATGCAATACTGAGAATGCTAATGTGGTGAGGAGATGCGCTACCTATTTCAATAGAGCTTTGCAGGGTAACCACAATTTTTCACACAAGGCTTACACCACTGCAGGGATTAAGTGCGACTCTGCTCAGGTAAGGAAAGCTGATAACATGAAACGATAGAAAAGGTATTGCTAACCTGAAGAGCTGCTGCTAGATTTTGTGAGACTGGAGAGATGATGGACAAACCTAGAAGATATTAAGACATACCCTGTCCTAGCAGTACTTTGGATAGTTTGTATTTTAATCCAATCTAAGGGAAGGAGGAAGAAAATCCATAGTTATTGTCCTGATTCCCTATTGCTGACTGGACACTACTGCAAGTACTACAGCTGGGCAAGTCATTTAGAAGAAATAGGTAATCTGACATTGTTGACCCATTTCCATTTCACAAATCACTTCCATCATGATTTTTCCCTGTCCTCAGTTACACTTCTGTCACAGTCTTTCTCAACTTCTGTGAGGGCGAAGGCTACTCATGAATTATTTATTGTTCAGTACACACAGTGTACTGATTTGTCACCAAATCTAGAAAGTCATATGGAGGTCCATGGGACAACTACAAGCTGAAAAGCAAGTCAAATTTCTTTTGCTAATTTTTACCTAAGTATGTTCACATGAGACTCTCAGATACTCCTCTGCTTTCATTAAAAATGTTTTTAACCAAAAGCTTTGGTTTATCAGTAAATGTAGAAAATTAATTTAAAAGATTGTAGAAACCACAAGAGCAGGCTTTGAAACATATTTGCTGAAATATGCCTTTGTGTGGATTTCTATTGTGCATGTGATTGGTGGTCCTCCTTAATCAGAATTTTTGACACATTCTTGGAAATAAAAATGTATGCCAATAATTCTATATCTGATTTTTAATATTGGTATCCAAAATATTGAAGTAATTTGCTAACAATACTGAAAATACATACATCTCACAAGCCTTTATTCTTTATAACCTATAAAGGGTACAGGCATCAATTCCAACACTTATTTGGTACACTACTACTTTGCCATCATAAAAAATGATTAATGTACCTTCACAGAATCATAGAATCATTAAGATTGAAAAAGACCTTTAAGATCATCAAGCCCAACTGTAAACCTAGCACTGCCAACTCCACCACTAAACCATGTCCCTAAGCACCACATCTACACCTTGTTTAAATACCTCCAGGGATGATGACTCAATCACTTCCCTGGGCAGCCTGTTCCAATGCTTGACAAGCCTTTTGGTGAAGAAATTGTTTTTTTAATATCTAATCTAAACCTCCCCTGGTGCAACTTGAGGTCATTTCCTCTCTTCCTACCACTTGTTACTTGGGAGAAGAAATCAACATCCAGCTTGCTACAACCCCCTTTCAGGTAGCTGTAGAGAGCGATGAGGTCTCCCCTCAGCCTCCTCTTCTCCAGACCAAACAACCCCAGTTCCCTCAGCTGCTCCTCATAAGACTTGTGCTCCAGACCCCTCACCAGCTTCGTTCCTCTTCTTGGAACCATTCCAGCTCATCCACTGTGTCTTGTAGTCAGGTTTGTCGGCTAAACTACAAATGCTGAAACTCAAAGACTATGTTCCTTTTACAGAGGAATATTTTGCCAGAACATGTTTCAGAATGAAAAATCTATTGTAATTCCATTTCTAATCTGAATGTGGCTTTAGAATTAGCCTTTAGCATATGCACTGCTGTAGAAGTTTTGTCTAAGTGTTGCATCTCAAACTTGTGATTACTTATCCCTTACTTATCCCTTCTAAGAATCTATCATCTAAGTATTTATTTATTTATTACAGCTCTGCCAAAAAGCCAGGAATAATCTTTCACAAACTGTTTTATTTATTTTACTGCTGGCAAGATAATAGATCATGTACACAGTTTTTATTGCATATATAAATATAGCTGTATGAGATAATTTGCAGATTCAAAGCAGAACAGCAAATAATTATGATGATAAAATAATGCTGGGAAAGGAATTCATCAAAGCCAGTTTATTGCTCAAATTATCAGCAAGCAATTTGAATTTGGACTAAAACAATAGTGGTCTAACCACTTATGCTAATAGTTATGGCCTGATTTTATTGCCATTCATGTAAATGGCAAAGTTTCCATAGAGAGCAACTGGGACCATAATGAAACCTGACCTCAGGTTCTAAAAACAAGGGTTTCACCATGTACAGAAGATTACCACATGAAAACTGTGAAAATATAAAGGCTGGTTTTGTTGTTATGATTTTGATTTTGGTTTTTTTTTTTTTTCCTCTGAGAAGAACAGGAGTTTAATTAATCTGATGAAAATCCAAAATTATCTTTTCACTTCTCACAGAGGTGAAAACGAATATCCCAAATGTCCTTGGGTTGACTGTTGATAAAGCCAAGGCTAACATATAGCAAATCAACACTGTACAAGTTTCAGATGATCTTGTTTTTCACTTTCAGAAAAGCCAGTATGAAGTTTAGCATAAAATTAGGCCATGGAAGTACAATTTCTGTTTAGAGCAATCACCAGTGTCAGTCTGCAGACTGAGGAGGTCAGCTGCCTTTGATGCAGTTCAGCTGGGAGGTGAGCTGAAGCAGCAGAATCCACAGGACCAGGCAGAAGAGGATGTTGTGATGTGATGGGGGCATGAGAATTTCAGCAAGTCTCAAGTGGAGGATGAAAGGAGGAATTTTCCATGGGACAGGAAGTGGAAGAAAAAGCTGAAGTGGCACTGTGTGGACTCACAGGAGACGCAGCATTTCTGGAATGCAAGGGGGACTGGAGAAGAGTAGTACTTCACCTGTGAGACAAGGGATCAAAGATGCACAATCCCAAATTCTCTATTTTAAACCCCTGGAAAACTCCCCAGAAAGCATGAGGCAGTCTAAGTGTTAAAACTTCAGCGTGACTGAATCAGCCCTATTGCTACACAGGGATCGGCTGTGCCATCAGAAAAAAAGCTGGTGGTGTTGCAGGGATTGCAGGAGCACTTTCCTATTTTGCTCTAGCTGGGAATCTGAACACCAACGCCTACTATTTTGTGCCAAAGAAAACCAGCCTAGCCTACTGATCAAAGCTTTAGAGGCTTGAGCTCAATTTAAATCTCACCTTCATATTTTTAGTGGCCAATGAGTGCTACCAAAGGATCAGAAGAGGCCAGAGGAGAATTAACCACTGATTATTAAATTAGAGAGAATGCTCAATACATTTCAGTCTCTCGGGTTAATGTTGAGCAGAAGCATGTGGGCAAAGGCGCATCTTTCATTAAAAACACTACACCAAAGTGAAGCTTGATCTATTATTCAGTCAATGCTTTTCTGAAGCAAATGGCCATTTTACATCAAACCCTTTTTCTTTTTTGTTTTCTTTTTAAAGCCACGTTACCAAGGGGGAGGGAGCACTAAATATCCCTGGGCAGCATTCATTCAGCTGCAATGAGAAAGCAGGGAAGGGAAAGGAAAGGAACACTATTTATAAAGCTATAGACAACTATTTATAAAGCTATAGAAGACAGAGGAGCGGAGCCTTTTTCACTTTCTGTGGATGCAAACAGATAAAAGAGTTTTCTTTAAATTTAATTTTTGGACAAGACCACAAAGAAGTTTTTTATGCTTCTGGCCACATTCGAAGTCCATTTTTGCTGACGATAGAAGCCTCACAGATATATCTGCCTGCACCTTTATGCAGGGAGAAGAGAAAAGCTGCAGGAAGTAAAGAGAGCCAGAGAGCCTGACGGTGCAGAGACTGAGCAGGGAGAGCTGACAAGACAAATCAATAAAGAGTTTGCAGGCGTCTGTAAGACAAAGGCTGCTGCAAAATGAGTCTCTGTTGGAAAGAAAAGGCATATGGCACACAGTTATGTATTAAAAGAAATAGCCTCGCAATAGTGTAAACTGGAAGCCTGTCCTTTGAAATGAAAAGGCCAAGAGGTCTCAGGGCACTGCCTGTGATGAAGATGGTGGAGCGGGATGAAAAGTGAAGCAGCTCTAACTGGGAGAAGAGCTCCCGGACCATGAAAGGGAGAGATGACATCAGTGAGAGACACATGTGAGCAAAGGCAGGAAAGCAGGAGACAAAACAGAAGGCAGCTTTGCAAAAATAGCTGCCAGTCAGAGACGATGGACTGGCAGGGAAGTGTGTGTGCGTGCGCACTTGCTGGGGGGGCTGCATGGAGTGACAGCACGGCGGCAGTTTCTGCAGAAAAATCATTTTGGAGAGTGATTAATGTGCATATCCTAAGCAGTACCACCAGCTGTCTCAAAACTGAGGAGTTTCAGGTTCTTCCTTTAGAGAGACCAAGAACAGCAGTTTACATCAGACCTTGTCCTAGAATATCCCAGGCAGCAGCATGAGGCTCAGTCATTAATCAGGAAAATGCCATCTCGTTACCACCCAGATTTGCCACCAGCAGAGAACAAAACTAGATTAAGTACTAAAGCCCTGTCTGACAAAGTCAGTGGGAAACAACATAGGGACTTCAGCTGCCTCTGGATCAGGTCTTCGTAAAGGACAGAACATACTGGGATACTGGGAAGTGGGATACAGGGTTTAACAGTGCTAGTTAAAGAACAGACACAGAAGTATCTGCCAGAAAGAGATGCTTAATACATACTATTCTGCATGTTATCTGTGCGTGCTGGGTTTGGCTCACTCCACCTTTCCTCATCCACCAGGCATCAGGCTGGTAACAGCACACAGAGCAGACTGGTCATTCCTGGTCTGGGAAAGTTTCTGATCACAGAATGGTTGAGGCTGGAAGGGACCTCTGGAGATGGTCTAGTCAGAGCCCCCAGCTCAAAGTATGGCCAGGGAGAGCAGGTTGCTCAGGCTTGTGTCCAGTCAGGTTTTGACTAGTTCCAAGGATGGAGACTTCACAACTTCTGTGGGCAATCTGTTTCGCTCTTCGACCACATCCACAGTAAAAAAGTTTTCATATGTTTAAACAGAGTTTCCTGCCCAGTTGTGCCCATAATGCAAGGTCTAAAAATACATTCACATAAGCATGGCCCACCTTGGCCCATGCTACATTGACCCCACTGTCTTCCTCAGGATTGCAGAAGGAACAGTTGAACAAATGCAAATCTATGTGCTCCCATTAGGAATAAGGCTTAATACTCAGCTAAGAGAACAGAAGAATGTCCTTATGGTTGTGAAATATGTTCATCTGATTCGTGTGATGAAGTGTAATCTTCTGTACTTTTATGGATTCCTCCTGCACCATAAAAAGGGGTATTTTACAGGAGAAAGTTAAACTACTTTGCTGGTATATCAGCTCAAACCAGTTTGACCACTGACCGCATAGTATTGTGTAAAGAAAGTGCATGCATAAGGTTTGGGGTCATCCTGGGGGCATGCCGAGGAAGATTCGAGAAGACTCTAGCAGGAGAAGAGGGCATGCGCCGAAGAAGACACGCCTGTTCATGAATATGTATTGGCGAACAAGATCACGCTGAGGAAGATTTGAGACGATTCTAGAAGGAGAAGAGGGCATGCGCCGAAGAAGACACGCCTGTTCATGAATATGTATTAACGGACAGGATATAAACCAGGAACAGGAACTGTACCGCGTGCGTCTTGGTGGAGCGGAGACTCCCGGCGCACCCAGCGCTGTTTGCTTGCCTCTATTCGCTTAATAAATTGTAAATTTGAATTGGAATCCTGTTTGGGACTAGATCATTTATAACATGGTCAAACGTCACTGTTTATTTTGCAGGTAACTCTGTCCATCTCTCTTCACGGAGAATCAGCTGTCAATAGCCAGCCCTGAGCAACTGTCCCTCATCTTCTGTCATGAGGGGTGGTAACACCATCGTGCTTTATAGAAAAGGCCTCCCAGCCCAGAGCCTAGCTCGTGGGGGAGACCAGGGAGATAAGGCCACTCCACTACATACCACATATTTAATTACAGTAGCATTTCCAGATTCTTTTGACGGTCCAGGTTTCCAGGGAAAAGGGGAGGAGGGTGAGGGAGGGCAGGGAACCAAAAATAAAAAAAGCTTAGAAAAAAACCTGAGTCAGTCTTGGGGCCTTGTTGTGCCACATTGGTCAGATTTTGCTCTATGCTGCAGCTATGCCATATTCAGAAACACTACTGAAGCCTTCGAGTTTGGCCATACTATGTTTGACTTTTTGCAAGAAGCCCGTTTGCTCAGAGAAGCCATGCCTACACACAGAACAAACAAGCTGCAGGAAGCACTGTTTCGAGGGGGACCATACTTTGAACACAACCATCTCCATCGGGCATCGTCAACGTAACTACACAGTTTGTCTTACCCTATTTTTTTGCTCTGCAGCGAGGTTAACTGCATCACGTTTTAAGTCTCCTGTTAAGCACCGTAAATTTGTGTCACCGGATGCGCGTATATTGTGCTGTATTTAGCAGGACTTTACTAACTAAAACACGTATGTGAACTGAAAGGTATAATTTCTGTCAAATTCACTCGAAGGATTATTACGCACAACTTACTTGGGCAAAATGGGAACAAAATGTTGAAGATGTACTGAAGTACTTAATTTCTACCACACATTATATGTAATTCTGGCTCTGGTACTTCAGCTTTGGGTTGCTTGATTTACATATTCAGGTACATTAAAAGTGCTTTTGATTTCTAAACCTAAATAAGTAGTTTTCTTCATGGGATAGGAAACGCTTCAAAACACCACGGAACCTTTTCCTCCATTGTTGCCTACAAAGACAGGTGAGCTGTCTTTGTTTCCACATCCATTATGGTCTGGATTCCTGCAGTCAAATGACTAGCCAAATCTATTTATTTATTTGTTTTGGAGAGCAGTAACATTTGCAGAAAGCTGGCATTTTAAAGCTTGCAGAATCAGGTCCCACCAGAACGCATCTTTCCTATGCAAGCCTGCCCCATTCTGCTTGTGTATGTAGGACAAGGACACATAGAAGAGGAGAAGGGAAAGATTTGCAAAACTGTGCTGAAGCAATGGTACTAAGGACAATCCACCCAAAGAAAGAACTGTAGCATTTTCCCACATGCTGTGAAAACCACTCAGCAGTCTGCTCCAACTTGTTCCAGATACATAAGCAAGCTGATAAACAGCTCTTGCTGATTTTATTCCCCTAACTTTAATAATGCTTTAATATGGCATTGACAAGCTCCTGCCTAGTAATTATTTAGAAGCTGCCTCATGGTCAGGTTTTGTAGCTTATTGTTGCTGTACGTTTTTCAATTGTCAGCAATTGAAAAGGGGCCAATATTAAAATACCTCACCTAAAGTATCTTTTCTTATCGTGCATTGTGATATAAAAAGAACGGGGCGGGGGGGAGAAAAAATATTTCATTGCATATTTATGCCTTTCAAATTCTCAGATTATTGAAGAACAGGAATGGAGGAACAAAATGGCATCTTCACCGTGCCGCTTCCTTTTATCATCTGGATGTTCAAATCAGACAGTGAGGTGCATACATGCATCTCTCTCAATAAATTGTTGCTCGTTGTGTTTTACCACATTACGTAGTGTCTGCTATAGAAGCCTGGAACTCTGCACCTATTGTAACATTACTGGGGGCAAGGTTTCAGATACAGTTTAGTGCGTGACGGGAACAGAAGCCTAACAAGATTCAAGGACTGGAAGCTGAAGTTAGAATATATTCAGGCAAAGAGAAATGAGCAAAATGCGAGCTGTGTTTAACCACAGCCCAGGTGTTACCCTCTTTCATGTGAGGTCTTTCAATCAAGATTGGGTATGTTTTACAAAAGGTATGTTTTTCTTTAGGGCTCTAGCAGAAAAAGGCAGAAAAATATTTGAGAGAGAACGCAAGTGACATTTTTAAAAGCCTCAGATATGTCCTAGCTGAACTCAAACATTGCACCAGTCTTAGCTCTAGTATTTTGAGGCCAGAATCCAAAAGGACACAGGTGTAATGTCAGGGTCTGCAGTATGTAAAAATGCTGTTCAAAGGACAAAATTCTCACTACTTTGTTATACATTGCACAAGGATTCGCACTTCAGTACACTGAATAAGTGATACTTAAAAGTCAACTGCTGCTGAAATCAGGAGGACATGTATCAAACTGCCACACTCTTGGACATAGGTCTATATTTGAGACTGCAGAAAAAACACTAGAGAAATCCAAATTCAGGTTGAAGCCTTCGGCACTTAGCAGCTGACATGCCCATCCGGATTTCTGTCTTCTGTACAACAGTACACAAATCAAAAAAATAAAGTCCTTCTGTAGCCAAGAACCTAAGAGCTGTAAGGTCAGAAGAAGAGCAAAGAGGACAAAGACTCGTTTGTTCTGTGCCAGGGAGTCAACAGACAACAGGCAGATCTGCATACCAATTTTTGCCTCCTTGGGGGAATGCTATTACTTCAAAGATATTCCAGACTGAATCATAAGAGGTATAGTTCAATTCTCAGTGTTTTCTCAAACAGATTTCACAAAAAATGCTCTTTTATATTCTGTGCTCCCTTTATTATGGCTTAAAGGTGAAAACATGATGAATGCCTGACCTCTTGAGCTAAAGTCCAGCCTCCTTATTGGTAACTTCTCTTCCATACTTTGACCAATATGCCATTTTGCTCCTATTGGAATATCTTCTCATTGACAAAATGCCAAGAGCAAAAAAATCTCACTAACCCTTGCCATATCTCATTACTAGTTCTTAATGTTCTGTGTAAAATTTCATGTTATCCTGCATTTTTCCCAGCTCAGAACTGCTTTCATGTTTATCCTCCCGCTTTTTAGAGTGTTTCTCCCCAGAACTCTGTGCCCTCCAGTTGGGCCATGTTTCCCCTCACTGCTTTTTCCTCTAATGGAGCTCATCCGTGATGCTTTCTGGTACTATACCAAGTAACTTGATCAACATTGTCAATATCTTATTCTCACCTCTTCCTTCCAGAAAATATATATGATTCAAGGAACATCTTATTTTAAATAAACAACATCCTTGTTCTTGGAATAGAGGGAATGTTAAAGATGAGAACAGCTTTTGCAACATTCTGGCTGACAGCAACCTTCGTGTTGCTGCTCTTTGGTCTCCAGCACATCAGTGGTGGTGGTCATCCCCCACATCTGTTCCTCAGCATGGTCCCACAATCTAGAGAGCAGCTTTACATTTCCTCTGTCATCTCAGGAAACACACAACTCTGTTTTATAGGTACTTTTCCGGTGGAAATGTACCGACCATTACAAGAATTGATACCAAGCACTGCACTAGTCTATCCTCCTGATTTTGGAAGTCAGATTGTCCTCATTGCTCTTCAATTCCTAGTCCTTGGGCTTTACAAAGCCCAAATTTAACATTTGATTCCCCCATTGCTAAACGGAATGAAGAGTGACTCTCCCACTTTGAAAGCCACAAGTAACACTACTCCATACCATATATACATACTATATACAAGTATATACATACTATACTTCAGTTTTCCTTCCAAAACACTTTGTCAGTCATAAGCCATTAGCACCCCTTTTCTCCAAGGAGTTTAAGGTTATAATCAGCATATTTAGCACCTGCACAGCTTTTGTTGCTGCAAAAACCCCTCTTCTCTCATTCCCCACTTCATACTTCAAACTTTTACTAACTAATAAAGGCTTCTCTCCGAGTAATCTCTTGGATATCAAAGTCTTTCACCATAATTCACCACTTCCATTCATTACAGGCTTCACTAGCGTAGCAGGGTACAGGCCCAAGGAAGATTTGTACCGTTGACCAAGATTCAAATCTGGAAAGCCAAGTGACTAAAGCACACGGAGGAAAGAAAGGAAGGAAGATGTTCTTTTGCCGATGTTTGAGATTCCCATGAATGTCCACAGAGGTTTTCATAGCAATGCAGGTGAGCTGGAATGGGGAAGCGATAACTTAAACAGAATTTTTGTTTGTAATCAATAAAGACACTGGCTCTTATTTGCACCTCTTGTTAGCTATTATTTCTACGTACTGGTCCCAGTGGGCCAGATCACAGATATGCACCAGAAATAAAAGGCGGTGAAGGAGGAATCCTGTTCACTCACCAGACAGAGTCTATGAACACATAACCCCAGTATGCTCCCAGTCAGAACCACGGCTTTCGTGAGGGCCGAGGGAGAGTTTCTGACCTACAAAAACTTACTTGAAATAAGAACTTACATCTGTATACTTGAGAGACTGCTCCGTTCCCCAAGCATAGCAGAGCTGGCTGGATTTGCCCTGCCAAAACCAGCATATTGCTGGCAAGAGCCTCCGAAGGGCCTTACAACTTTCAACCACCCTTCCTTCCCTGGCGTCAGAAGTGGGTCCTGCACCACGTCCAAGTGCCTGTAGCAAGAAAAGCCAACCTTTACGAGCAGGCATTCACTCAAGGTTGGAGCCTGACGTTTCTTTGCGGAAACAAAGATCTGAGAAGTTTTTGCAGTAACACGAATGTGTCAAATAGCTTTCTAACACAGGAAAGCAGACGCTGCTATTTCTGTCTTATAGCCTTAGACAGTAGCCAAGATTTTTCCAAGGCTGAGCAGGGGTTTGGGATGCCTCAGTTTTGGAAGATCTCTTAAAGAAATGCAATCTTAAGAAAGGAAGTGGTAAGCACTCTTTCACAGGGAGCCAAAAGCATTCATTTCAATGCACCTGGGAAGCATCCCAGAAGCCAGGGCACTTTGATTTGTATTTTAAGTGGCACCGATAGACGGCAAAACTTGGATATATAGATCCATACCATGAATGAAAATACTCTAAGAACATAATTTCATCTTTCCATCACTTTAAAGGGTTAGATTTCTAGGAAGAATACTGATATATTTGATGGAAAAAGACAATTTCTTCACAATAATTTACTGATATTTTATGTGGAATATTGCTTCAGTTAGCCTAACTCCTCCAGATATAAGCATAACTGCCAGGAAAATTTACTCATGTATTAATTGAGTAGTTCATATGCCACATTACTGTGTTAAACATCCCTCATGTTTTTTAAACATGTTTTCAGAGATACGTAGTCTAACAGAATACAATTAGCTTAACGAGATTTAAATTACACTAATGGACCTCATTAAGAGAAAAAGGTTATAAAGTCCTCAACAGTTATTCAAAGGCTCGTGTTAACATAAGGAGACAAGGCTCCCAAGCTTCCTCCATAGTCAGTGAAGAGAAATAACAGAAAATGTAAAGAGCAAAAGTCAGTCCAGGAACCTAATTTAGATGTCCTGATTCAACTTCAGAGGATCATATCTCTCACCATCAACCCTGAATGAAGCCTAAAGAGGCCACCTTCCCAGAAAGAGAATAGCATTTGTGGTTGTCACACAACCCTCCATAGCTACTTACAGATTTTAGGATCTTCACTCTTATTTCAAAACCTAGTATGGAAAGAGGCATTGTGATGAACTGGATGAAATCCATCAATATACTAATTTTTGATAGAACAGTAGTGACCAAAGCAATTAAAAATGCCATTTCCCATATTTTATGGGAGTGTGAGCCTTGTGAGACCAAATAATGGAGCTTCTGATAAAACAAAAAACAGAATCTTGAGCCAGATTGCTTCTTGAACCTATTTGGATAAAGCATAAAGTAAACCCATTAGACCCAGTCAATAACAGGATTAGCCAAAGTAAGGCAGAGAACAGGAATCACAATCCTGAACTCAAAGCCTTCTCTCAAATTCTGAGCTGTTTTAAGAGGGTAAAGATTTTTTTCCTATTTTCTCTTCTTTATAGCCATTATAGAACATTTCAGAAGTGAGTAGGGAATTATTTTAACAATTGAAAGATTTGATAAGCTGTTCTACAATGAGGAATTTACTACTATATAGAGAAGAAAGCATGACAAAGATCATAAATGTGTGCAGTTTGGTATGTAAAGCTCTAACATCAGAGCTTGAAGTCTCCTGAATTCACACAGAATAGTTTCTTACAGCTATAAGTGGCAGTTACGAAGGAATAAACATTCCCATGTTTCTTTCTCAGTGACAGCCTTTTACTCCCCTTTGAACCTCATCTAATGACCAAGAGCACTCTGTGGATTAGGTACCACTGTTTTATCCTCCCCTTTGGGATGCGGCGTTTTTGAGCTGTTATTCCACATTTTTTGTGTTGGTTTGGGTTTTTTCCCCCCACGGTCTGGCTTGCAGTCTACTGCCTTCTACCAAGGCAAAGACAAAAGCCCTCAGTACCATGTCATCTGCCATTCAGCAGACACATCCAAAAAGCTTCATTGTTGCATTGATAAAGTTTTCTTCCACACAGCCCTTCTTCTGACCACCTCATTGCTGGCAAGGACTTGTAAGCAACTGGCCAATAACCCATTTTAAAGGGCAATATATTGCCATTCTCCATTTAGCAACAAGAAAATTGGTATCACTTCTTTGGTACTGCTTAGATCTTTCCAGCCCAGTTTATACTCGACTCTCATCACACCAAGAAGGCCAAGAAACTTCCTGTCCTCTCCTCCATTGGTAGTGCTGCCTCTGAACTTTCCTATGGCACCCTCCCAGCTGATGTCCTCTTATGAACTTGGCATACCCAAATCCAGTACAAATGCAAATGTTTTTCTGCTGCTATTCTAGTAGTTTGTGTGTTTGCTCAATCAGTCCATATTCTCTTCCTTGCCTTCCAATGCCAGACCTAGTTCCTAAAAACGATGAGCTTAAACAGCTTAACTTTTGAAGGGAGCTGTCATAACCCTGAAATCTTTTTTTGTTTGCTTTTTTTTTTTCCTTTTTTCTTTTAACAACACACTGTTGGGCTTGATGCTTAGGATCCCACTAATAGCTTTATGAGGCTTTATATTATGGTAAAAATGTTGCTACAACAAGGATTGCCTATAGATGAAAAAATGAGTCTTATACTGGTTTGGGGTTTTTTCAGGTTTTTTGTTGTTGTTTGTTGATTTGGTTTTGTTTATTTTAATTACATGAAACAATCTAATTGGAAAAACAGACAAGCTTTTTGGCATTCTTGGTATCAAAGGACATGACCCTGCCATCTGTCTGCTAGTAAGATCTAATTATTTCTTCAGTTTATTAGTTTATTTCTCAGACTGATAACCCCTTGACTGGGGTCAAAGGGGGCAAAGTTGTTAAAGAATTCTGTTCACATAAACCAGAGTTAATCATCATCACAAGAATTTGTTTAAACTAACTCCACCCTAAACCCCAGTGTGTTAGAAACAAGATTAGCAGTAGGCAAGATGCCACATCATCTCTAGAAACAGTTGCAAAACCCCTTTTCATCTTCATGTATACTTATTAACTATGTATTGTGCACATATTCTGACAAATATGGAGTAGTTAATTGGCTAAGATAAGTGCATTAGTTTGTGTCACAGTAATATTGTTACATTTACTTAATTACAGCAATATTCTATAATTTAAATATATTACAAAATATCTTGTACATTACCAAGTTCCTTCATCTAGTCAAAAAGGACTCCAGTTTAAACATGCTCGTCTTTTGGAAAAGTTATCTGCATTCCAGACCTGGCACTTCATAATCTCACTTATTCTATTCCCTAAAGAATAGATTAGCTATTAATTATTTAATCAGACATTGGCCATGTCAAAGGCAACTTACTTTTGCCATGTATTCCATGTCATACCAATATTAAGCCTTTGTTTTTCTTTACCTTGTAAAGATTTTTGGTTAAAATCAGTAAGCTATGAATAACTTCTTGTTTCTCCCCTGTAAATTCTCCCGACTCCTGAGAGAAACAGTTATAATTTGTTCATCAAATGTTTTGCCAGTTCTCAACTACATATCCCAGCCACCAGTGAGTAAGATTAGCCTTATGAAACTTTAAGAAACAGTCCCTTCTTCACATACTTCCCCATATCAACCTAAAGCTACAACTATAAGATCAGCCTTTGATTTCTTCTCGATAAGAAGAGACAACTGTATGCTCCCAAGTTGCAATACTATTCCGGTTAAAACACAGCTATTTTTTCCAATATCTGTCATTTGTGTATCATTTGTATATCACACAGGATTAACAGAAAAAAAAAAACCCAAACAAATACACGCAGACAATACCATGGAGACATCTCCAGGATGTGAGAAATCTGAATTGCTCTGCTCAACCGAGATGTCTGCGTCTGTCTTGGGTGTTAGAGCAGATAGTGTGTCAGAGCTGTCCAGTTAAAAGAAACTGGAAGTGACTTTAATTGAAAATGGCCTGTATGAGCCTGGAAAGGCTGAGCTTAGACTACCTCTAGAGCACAGATCTAAAACAGCAAAAGGAGGTGAGAAATCTTTGCAGCACTTGCACAGCATGTTTGGCAAAGCTAACAATGGCAATGGGCTATTGTTATGCATACAAAGTCAGTTAAAAAAACCATGGAAACTGCAGCCATAAGAACTTGGGAGACTGTATGTATGGCACCAACAACAAACAGGGTCCCAGGACTAAACCCAGCTAAGCACTGAAGAGTACAATGTCAACAGAGCACCTGTGCACACATGAAACCACCCTCACTACAGGTTTGAACAGGTCGGACAGACATCTTCAGAAAATGGTTTGAGCAGAGTTCATTGGCCAGAAGGTTTTTACAGCTTTAGAGTTTTGATTCATTGAGTATGAGGTCAGTGTTAAACTGTTGTTGCCATCTTGTTCATTCTTTCCCAAGGGTGACACTAGCAACTACTCAGCCCATGTTTATTGTCTTCTACTGGAGTAGAGACCAGAAGACTTCTTTCTAAAACAGACCCAGGCTGGGAAGGGTTGGACTGCAATATGAGAGTCAGAGGTGGCTCCATGTGTAGAGGGTCTAGGGATAGAGGTAAGGCTCCTGCAGAGGTAAGGTGGTCTTCACATGAGATGAGACCCAAGACAAGGACATGCAACTTCAGCTGCCCAGCTTGAAAGAACTCTTCCCTCATTGTCTTTTAGCACTAAGATAATTCCAGGGACATTCCAGGAACATGAAGACTTTTTGGCTAACCAAGATAGCAGTCAAATGCAAACATTCACATTAGGGAGCGTAAGTGACAGAGCTGCTAACTGGCAGTTCCCCGTAGCTTGTCATGCTAACAGGAGTTCAGCTATTGCTATAACAAGGATAACATTACTGACAGATCCCCCGCATGCAGGATACTGAAATCTTGACCCCTGTGAAGTAGGTGGGTGTCTGTCATTAAGTTAAGTGGGGATGTGACTCCGTCAGAATGCGCTAATGTTTCTTTTTTTATTCCCCACACACATGCACATGCACCCCTTCCTTCAGAAATACTCAAGTCTCAACAAAACCATCCTTTTCTGGATCAGTCACACATAGAGTACCGAGAGCAAGAAGCGTCCTTCAGCAACCCGCTTTCTATGTAGGGCTTACAGAAATAGGGCAGCCCAGTCTCTTCAGATAGCAGCACGTACATCCCCAAGGTTTGCTGAAGGGTTTTTTAGGTGGCCAAAGAAAACTCCTAAAGAAGCTGCAGTGTCATCTGCCAGTTGGGACAGGTAACGTGCACAGAGACAAGGCAGGTTCTGTTAATCCAAAGGTCCTGTCCCCGGTGTCTCTGCTGCTAGCAACACCCTGACTACTTCTCAAACCATACAGACCAACTCACGTGATGATAATCACACACAAAGGGCAGAAGAGAACCTGTAATACCAGGCCACAAATCCACAAGGCACAAAGCTAACACAGGGGAATGCAGAGTATCTAGAAGACTTGGGAGTTAGGTTCGTGGTCTGACAGGTATCTTTGGGTGCTCCAAGTAGTCCCAAATTTCATTGTTCCTTTCTCCCCCGCTGGAGCCGCCTATGCGTTGGCTCTCCCTACCAGGGCTCTGGCTTGCTCCAGGATCTGCTGCTCCTCCAGGTAACACCTGGCATGCCCTTAGCAGCACCAGCGCTGACTTCCTCAGTCCTACCCTCCAGGCAGGACCACAACACAGACAGCAACGCTGAGCTCACTGCATTTACTGAAAAATAGGCACTATCCACTGTTGTCCCTGTCAGGACCGCTGCTAGGAACCAGCAAAGTAAGACACAAAGGCACCTGCCACCACAGCAGAGAAACAGGTAAACTTCTGCTCATTGTACCTGCGTGAGCTACTCTCTGCTCTTTGCGCTTTTAACCTAAACCTTGTATAAAAGCAACACGCAGAAAAAAATGCCTGCTGTTCAGGCTGTGCTGCAATCAGCAGTTCAGAAGCATTTGAAATTGGTGCAGGGAAAAAAAGGGATGTTTTTATTTCTGTCAGTCCCATGCTGAGGGATGCCAGAAAGGCCATCCCAGAAGTGTAGTCAAGTCAAAGTGGACCATAAATTTTAAAAACAATTCTGAACCCAGCACCCCAAAGGCAAACTGGAGACAGCAGCCCTCTAAAACTACTTTTCCGATGTACAAACCATCATTTATACCCACGAAGTTACTACAAAAAAGTACAGCTTTTTTTTTTTTGGCAGATTCCAGGCAGAGCCTTTATTACTGACGTGGTGGCCTTTATTATGTGAACTATAGAGAAAAGCGGCTGAAATCTTACACAATTCCAACATTAAGGCAATGAGTGATCCTAATAGCCTGTTGTGAGCTGAGATCAGATCCTGAGCAGCTTTCTGGTAAAACACTGATCTTTGATTTTTGAAAACCTAACTCAAGCCCAGGTCCTTCCATGCTCAGGCTATAGGTAAATTGATTTTTTCCTCCATCTCTGCAAGGGACCTTTGTGTAGAGTAATGTATTCATCACTAAATCTGATCTTCTGTCTTTTGAAGTCAAAGGGAAGCCTTCGGTTACTCACAGTCTCTGTATCATATCAGTGCTAATAAAGAAGAGCAGAACCAGGCAACTGAGTATCAGACTTTATCATCCTGCACCTTTCCAACCGTATGACACAGACAGCATAGCACTGGAGGTTATTACCAAACGTGTCAGATAACGTGATGGGAGGAAATGTCTCACCTATGGAATTTAAACTTACTACACCTCTAAATGCAAGGCACAACTATTTTTATAAACAAACATGTTTCCAATAAAAAAATATATCACTTCACTTGCCGGAGAATCAATTTAAGAACACAGCAGCACCCAAACTGTCTGCTTATGAGCAGACCAGGGTCCTGTGCTGTTCCTTCTCCGATCTCAGAGATTTTATCATCCCCAAAGCACATCCTGCAAAGGAGTTCAATCCATCTACAATAGACTGGCTTTGTTAACACAAGCCAGGGATTCACAAAACCTGCAATTTTTCTCTATACATGGTCCCAAAGCTTATGCTTTTGACAGCAATGTCGTCTCTGCTTCAGCAATGATTTAATTTTCTGATTTCAAATTCAAACCTCATCATTCATCCAATTTTGCAAGACAAGAATTTTTCAGTCACCATTGTCCATTTTGCCTTCACTTCCAAACAGAATCAAACTTGCACAACAGATGCTACTTGGCAGTGTGTGTACATATATAACTCGCAAAAAAGTTTTGAACCCCTGGGTCAATTTGTTACAGGACTAAGATGTCTGAAAACACATTAAGATTTCCACAGTTTCAGTAGTAACATGTTTCAACAACAGAAGAATGACCTAAAACAGTACTGCCTTAATATGAGCTCCCTTCTTATTAGACACCAGGAAACAGAGAGACACTTTGATTTTGGGGAATATCAGAAATGCTTTCTAAAACATGAAAAACTTCACCTTCTGTTTCTATCTTGTTAGCCATCAAAGTACTCTCCAGACTTTAAGGTATAGTCATAAGGAGCGAGGGGGAAGCCATCTATCTACCCATTGGAAGTCGGTTCCTTCTTTTCATGACTATTGTGGTTCTTACCTGTGATACTTTATCCACACCAGAAATACACTGAGGGTACAATTGGTAAAAATCACTGCGCATCCATTTGAATCATCACTGTATTTGGAGATCAGCATAGGAAAAAGTTCAGCTTCCAGAAAACAGAAGTATTATCATCACTGTCTGCATGTTAACCAGCCCGTGAGTATCTGGATTCAGTCTTGCCATGAGGCTATCCTAAAATCCAGAGCTTCTCCACTGTTAGATGATAATCCAAATGAAGAGGAAACTGGTTCTCTGTCTGCTGGGGATCTCTTATCTTTTCTCAGTTCTGATGCCACCCAGAAGGCAGCAAGGTGTGCAGGCAGTGTAATCAGTATAAGATAAAACCTGACAATAACTGGGTCACAGACCCAAATCCAGAGATCTTCCTCTGCCCCACTGGTGCCCAGACTTCCCTCTGAAACCATAGGCTAATCTGGGACCTGGCCAATTGATATTTAACACTTCTGCACAAATGGGGACAATTTCGCCATAAGTCTAACTCAAAATAGCCCTTTAGCTCTATATTTCCCCTTCATGCCATTTTGAATAAATGGGTCTAAATTGTTCTTTGGCAGGAATGTAAAAGAAGCAAAGATGAGCACCTCCCGGACACTAGCTCTAATTACAGACCTATTTGAAAACATGGGACTGGTGCTATTAATGTGTCTACACATATAGAAGGAAAATGTTTTTGCTTCTACTGACATCCACACCACATTCAACATTTTGACCCCTGAGCAGAGACCGGCATCTGTTTGCAACTCAGTAAAATCCCAACCTTCTCGAGAGCAGTGAGGTGTTTGCTGGCAGGAAACACTTAGGAGGGTGATGTGATTTGCTTTAGATCACACTCTGCATGACTACAAGTAGCACAGAGAAGGCAAGCACTGCTCACCACCACTCTCAATCCAAGAGCCAAAGGCCATCAGATGAACCTTGCCGTCATTAGGTTCTAAAGCAACCAAACAGAAACAGTTCTCAAAATAGCCTAAAATTAAGCTGCCTAATGCCCTGCCGTTGGAACTACAGATGGCAGAGCTTCATCAGAAGGATGCACAGAGTTCAAAAAACTGCTAAAAAATTTCATGGGAGGAAAATCCACCTTGGGCTATTAAAAGATGAAGACATCACTGGTGGCTAAAGGAACAGTAAGGACCCAGGACAACTATCCCCTAAGCACCTGCTGCCAGAGGCAGGATGGTGAGCTAGACAGGCCTTTGGTCTAGCATGACCACCATCCTCTTCTTTCCTTGCTTTTTCATTTTTAAGTTTCTGACTCCTTTCCTAGCTGGATACGGAGGATGTGGGAATATGTGCTCAGACACCCGCCTCAGCTGCTGACTAGGCAACAGGACACCCTCAGTTGGCATCATCCATGTGACGGCTAAGCCCTTGAGGGGGAAATTTAGGGCTGGGTTTTAAAGATCACCCCCTACAAGCAATCAGAAGTAATGATGTGCCCAATACCACATACTGGTCCCAACCACTGACCTTGCTACTTGCTAGTAATGTTTTCAAACCACAGTGACCTCCTCTAACTTAAGCAAGTATCTTGGTGGTGTCTTTTGTCAAAGAAGAGTATTTTGGATCCATCTAGGCTCTTAAGTTGCTCTGCACTATTCCATCAGCAGCCTCAATAAAAATTAAAATTGCTTCTATCTCCCACTGGATTAATTGCTACTCTGGCCATAAGTCAGTGAAATAGAACGCAAGAGCCGAAACGCATAGTTTTCACAGCTAAAACAGGCAGGCAGGAGTGGGGAAAGGCAGTGAATTTATCTTGACAAAGCAACAAAAGACCACAGAAACTGCCAGGACAGAGAGAGACAACCAGTCTGGCTACAACAGGTTGTCACTGGCAGAGACTGCTGTGACACCAAAGCCACGTTCCCTCTTTGTAGCAGCACAAATACCAAAGACACAGCCGAAACGATCACTGGAAGGCACCAGTTCCCAGTTCCCCTACTACAGCCTCATTTTAGGTTAGGTGTAACACACTGGTATGGACATGCATGCAGCAGAGTCCCTACAGAGGTTCTTGTTAACTCGCGTACAAGTTTTGACCTGAGGCGGGGTGCTTATTTTGTAGGGCCAAACTATGTTAAGATGGGCCAAGAGGGCATTGAGAATCTCACTGTTGCTGTTTCAACACAAAGCACTGCCTTGCTTTCTCTGCGATAACCTCCTGGCTTTTCAAATAAACAGTTTCCCCCTCTCAGTAGCTGGAATTAATCTGCTAAGACAAAGCCAAACCAGGAACCAAGGCAAACAATGAAATGTCGTGTTATTTCTGCTATTGTCTGTCAGTTGGGTCCAGACACTAAAATTCACTGGACAAACGAGTGCCTCTCCACGCGACCAAGTTCAGCTCTCAAAAGCACCATTGGAAAACAAAGGCTACTGCAAAGTGTAGAAATAATACTAAACAGAGAGCTCAGATAATTTTATTGGGCTTAAAAATATGGCACCTAAAACTCAAGGCAGAAACTTTACATCTAGGGTTTTGGTTTTTTATATGCCAAAAGTTTCCGTATGTGATCACTGGACTGAACAGACCTTGCGTTAAGGACTACATTGCTTAGAGAAGTCCCATTCTCTGGTTTCCACCTCTTGCAGATGCCCATTTCTCCCCAGACCAGAAGACAGGATATGGGAAGGCATCTGGGGGGGGAATCACCTAATGGGTTTCTGTATTCAAAAGCATGGTTTTTGTAATGCTGCTTAACAGAATATCCCAGACTAAATACCACCAGCACTGATCTTTGTCTGACGCCAGTCCATATTCACTGGATACGGATCTGCTTTATTTTTCTAAAAAGCTACACAACTAAAACAGTAGTCCTTTGCTGTTCTGTTTGATCTTACTCAAATATTTATAACATTCCTGAGCAAAAACACATACCAGTAGTATATGTTCTTCAGGTTTCCACAGCGACGAGAGCTTCAGATGCAGGAATTGTCTTCTGTATCTAGGGCCTTCCCCCCACTTTAATACAAACATAGTGTCTTCAAGTTCTCTCCCTTAATAAAGCTTGTTATAATGTAAGGTAATTAGGGCTGAATGTGAAATCAATAATTTCATTGTACTTTTTCTTAAATGTTATATCTGGATATCCAAAACCTGAACTAGTTAATAATGCTTTTGGCAGATAAATTTTTATGCTATTATGAAATAAAAGCAAATTGATCTAGGATTAAAGTACTAGCCTACGTTTCTTTTAAAGTTTTAATCACAAGTCCATTGATTTTTCTGTAACGATATAGAACTTTACAATAAAGAGGTTTTGCAAGCAATACACTCCTGGTATTTGCAGCACCAATAAGAAATGCAACTGTGATGCATGCCCCATTACGCTAAGTGGAAATTAATATAGGAGGTCTTTTTGACATTAAAAAAAAAATAAATAAATGTTAAGTAAAAGATGGGCAAGACCAAAAAAGATCATTATGCCTGTTTTATGAGCAAAAACCTGACACAAAGAGTTTAGACCCAGGTCATCTTCTTTATCTCACCAAATCTAAATCATCTGTCCTCAGTTTCAAAGGCACCCACGTTGTTGCGTTCCTTACTATCTGTCAGATTAATCAAAAGCCCAGAACTACCCAGAGCCAGTCTACAGTGGTTGTGATTTCAAACCCCAGCATCTCTTACATACTCCACCATGCTCCCTCCCACATTGCTAACAGAAGCTCCTCGTAGTCTCCCAGAGAACCACCTCAGGCCTCTGCTCCCTTTCTCTCCATGCTGCATCACCTGGGGAGGGTACAGAAAAAAGCCACAAGCACTTGCAAACCGTTGTTCTGTACCTCAGCTTAGTCCTCAGACACTTTGAGGCAGGAATGTTCTTTTTGCTCCATGTCATAGCAAAAATTCTGGTAATGAGCCTTTCCCCCCGCCCCACTACGTGGTAAAGCAACACAAAGGAAGTTTATACTTGCAGGCAAAATTCCTTCTCTAATTTGCAGCACGTTAAGCAAGAGGGGATAGATATGTGTTGTACCTTTCTTCTCCATACATCAGCTGATGACTCAGCCTGGCAGTGCGACAAAAAACATCTCAGACTAAAAGTTAATGCTCCAGCAAAGAACTTCGTACTAGCTTGCAATTTATACTATTTATGATACGAACTTGCCAAAGTTTTGACTCTCAGCGAGTCTAGAGGTGTAAGTTCACATTCACGTGAGTCAATATTGGGTTCCTAATGGAGACGTGTTGTCTCATCCACCAAATAAGCGGCTTATAGGGGCTGCAGCTGCTTTGGGTGCTCTGTATGTTTTCCGAGCCTGGCACCGAGATTCTCAAACTTTGTGTTTTAAAAGAATAAAACTTGCACAACTTCTTACACGCAGGACTGGGATAGGTTTTGTGATGACCTAGCACATACTGCAGGGTTTTTCAATAGCATATGGGAGCATTTAATTCCTAGTGCATCTTCTGTCTCAGAAGTAAGTATTACACATAGCCTATATGGTAAGCAGCTGAAAAGAAGAGAGGCAAAGTCTTGGGAATTTAGAACAGAAATCTGAGTCACCAACCAAACTCCAAGGCCTATTATTGAATCAACAAAATAAACCTCTGGGTTTCTTGTCCAAGTTTTTCTTGCATCTCCTGAATCCAGGTGATCATAGAAAAGATATATGAGCTATCTGATATCTTAATTTATGCAAAAAAGCTCATTGGCTACCACCATCCTAAAATGCTTGTGCTGTTCGAAAATAGTTAGAAGTTGTCCGTTTAAGAAACCATCAAATTAAGCATGGCACTGCTCTGCCCTCAGTGAGTTTGGAGAATACACACGTTATGGCAAACAGCTCTCTTGCTGGTTTATTCTCCTTCTGGTCACAGTGCAATCAGCATTCCTGACTGCTCTTCTAGGTACCATGGTACTGCATGTTCCAAAATTAGTTCAACCCTAGGGCCAGGCTTAGCTAAACCTTTCCCCAAATTTGCACTCAACCCAAACCCACTCACAATGTGGAAAGACAGAGACAGTGGAGGAAAGAGGTGAAGTCAGATACCTCCAGTTGCAGAAAGAGGAGAGGAGGAGAAAGCAGGCACAGGCTGATGGAGAAGTGTTTAAGAACAGCCATTATAGGATCTGAGATGACTTAAGGCAGTAAGAAGCAAGTAAGAGCAGAAAGTAATTTTCCAGCAGGTTGTGTTCCCAAAGCTTGGGCACTGGTAACAGCAAAAATTACAAACCAATAAATAAAACACAAGTCTCCCCAGCATAGAAGGAAAAACAAAACCAGTACCAAAGAATTATAACCTAAGCCAACGTCCCCACCTCTGCAGACTAGTGTAACCAGGACAGATGTCAGACAGTCACAGCACTTCACAACACAAGGACACGAATCACTCAACTCACTCATTGGCAGGCTGCACCTTGCCAAAGTTCCTGGCAGCTGCCGAAGAATATGGTAGTGGCCAGACATTGTGTTGACACCAGGAGAGGTGAATGCCGGGGTCTGTAACACTTCCAAGTGCATACCAAATGAGTCCTGTAATGACTGTCTCCTAACTGATATGGGAACATCAGAATTACCTATGGAAACATGTATTTCTTTAAATATAAACTGTTGATCTGGATGTCAACAAGAGGGTGTTATAAGCACAGCCCTTGGAGGATGTGAGGTTGGCATTGGTCCACTACTGTTTAACCACAGCCCACTAGAGAGAACTCACAGCAGACACAAAGGTGCACGAGATCAATTCCTGAACAGCTTTATTTCCGCCTCCCACATCAGCTTTTGCAAGACCTATGTCTTCACTTCTGATGGTTCCCTGTTGGGCAGTGAGGGGGGGAGGATTATAAATTTGCTCATTCTCATCAACACTGGCACCCCTGTGACTGCCTCAGGTTTGGAAACACTCCTGCCATTAGGAGTTGAACCCTTGATGAAATATTAAAGTGCTTGCTTACTGCATGCACTGTCCTCCCATACAAAGTAAGAGTGCCCGCACCATTCACATCCCAGTATCTTTCAAAGAAACACATTCAGGGAAAAATAGAGTGGCACTACTGAGCATACACTTGGCTTCATTTGGGCTACAGAAACTCCTTCCCTATTCCAGGTCCTGTCAGAAGAAACTGATTTGGGACAGAAGGAAGTGCTTCAGCCTCACTTTCTCAAGGAGAGTTAGTCTTTCAGAGAACGAATGAATGAGTTAAGGGAAGATTCAGAGGGCACAAGTCTGACTGCTGTCAGCTGAGCTTTGCGTAGGGAAAGAAGCTCTCTTCTGGCATTGCTCAATGGCCACTAGTACACACCTTTTGTATGTATGTATGTACGTATGTTTTTTATGCTTTTTTCTAGGAAACTAGAGTTGAGCTTTTTCCGCTCTGTACCTCGTGGGAGGTGCGTTTCGGACCCTACAGAACTCTCTGATTCACATTCCTACATGGACTGGGCTCCTCAGTTACACTCTCAAAATACCTGAGCTACAGCCTCTTCTGACTCTGGTATTTTGTGACTCATTGGTATTTCTGCAAGTACCAGATCACAATACCTAGACAAGTAGTTGAATGATTTCTTTCTTTCTTTTATTAAAATGAAGGAGAGCAGGGAGGGCAGCTTTCTGTGGAAAAAGCCTTGTATAATAAAAAATGAATTTTCTGTCAAATCCACATTTTATGGAAATATTTTAACAGGCTTTAGAGTAGCATAATGCACCTCTTGCCAGCAACCTTCTACCTTTGCATTTACAGCAGTGCTTTGTCTGTGTTTGTTCCAATACAGACCATGTCTTTGGCTTCCAATCTTTGAAGTTCAAAACTTCAGGCAAAATGTCCTTTCCCGCACAGAGTTGCCATTTTGTGAAGCTTTCTGTAGCTTTTATTTCCACAGTAGCTAATTTCTAACAGTTATATCCACATTCTGCACAAAAATAATGTTAGAGGTCAAGTCAGATTAAAAATAACTCCCTATCCTTTCTTTTCTAGAAGGATATTTTTACCTGGATCATTTCTGTAACACAGTGTAGTTCCAGAAGATCCTGTTGGTACAACTGAGGGAGCAGAAAGAACCAACACAGGAGAGAGACAAGAAGGACTTAAGCTGGCTCAAATCTTCACAGCCAAGACCTAAAGATTCTCTGTTGAGAATTTGCAACTGACTTTGAGAGATAAATTATTTCTAGCAACTTGAGTCCTCCCAGGAAGAACCAGAGTGAAAAACTTCAATAAACAACCTCCACCCGTATTCCTGTTTGACAGGAGAATGATATCTCTGTTTACAACCATTAAAAGTCAATCTGAATACATTTATTATTAAAGATCACTTCTAAATATTTCTTTGAGCCGCCAGGCAATTTTTACCTCCATGCACATGCTAAACAGCAGGAAGCAGTTACTTTCCCAGCTCTCAGAAGTCTCACTGGACAACTAATTCAGTTGGCATCTTCACTGTGATACATCTGATGTCAGCAAGTTGAAAATCTGAAGATATCATGCCTGTATATAAGCACTAACATAATTCTTCTGAAGATTGTAACCGAGTCATACAATCAATTTCTGCTGAAAGAAGTGTGTGACATGAGACATCTGGCATCTCTTGGCTACTTCTAGGAAGCATAGCTTTGAATAAAGGTCCAGGAGGTATATGAAATGCACCCATGCACAGAGTCAAACCTCTTTACTTTCCTACTCCAAGCATAGTGGTGTTGTAAAATTGGCTGAAATATAAATCTAAAGCCTCTGAAAATAAATGTAATTATGTTGGCACTATGTGGAAACAAGAGACCAGTGGGCAACGCTATGATGTCCGAATATCAGAGCTCGTATTGAGAGATGAGGAAAAGCCTGTCTACGTTACCAAAGCGGGGAGAGGGGTAGGGAGAAATAATAAAAAAAAAATGTATGGTTTGACTCTGAACTCCTGCACAAAGCAGCAAGGACACAACACTCCAGCACCCTGCACTACCCTCCACAGGAGAGACCCAAAGGCAAGAGGGGAACTGAAACTTTATTCTTCTTCTCCTGTTTTCACTTGTAGCTGAGGAAAAGCTCCCCATTTTTCAAGGTGTCACTTGCAATAGGCTTTATTAAAGGAAAAAAAGGAAAACTCCCACAGAACACCTGGCTGTTGTATCTTCCCCCCTGTTACTGAGAACAGAGACTACCCATTTCTCACTACTTGTCCTTGTGCTCTAATCTTTCCTTTGACACCAAGACAGAGCTATAACAAAGGATGAGTCACTGATTTTTCATGGACATTTTAATTTTTATCTCAAATAGTGCTAAATTATCAGTTAGTGACACATTTGATTAAATGGACTTCATCACTTCTCCCCTACCCCATTAAGTACTTCACAGAGCTGCAGATTTCAGCTGCTGTGTGTGGTGTGGGCAGTGGGAAACATCTCTTGTCTGCAGGTGGCTATTCAATATGACTTCGCATAGCACCCTAAGCACTGGAGATGAAGTACAAAAATGCAAGGGGCTTGAAGAAAGAGCTAAATTGAGATCACCAGATAGAGGAGAAAGGCAGGAGGAATTCACTGAAGCATGTAAAGTTCAATTATCCATCATGGAAGATGGAGAATATTTTCCCTCTGAACATTCACCTATTTAATGCAACGAACGTGTGGCACATTCTCCAGATAGCACAGATTCACATGCTGAGCTATCTGCCCAAATTGACTGGAGATGTTCAGATGGAAGAGATTTCGGTCAGAAAAACACTTCTACAGAAGCATCAAGATTGTTGCACAGGAGTCTGTTGATGCCACTGAAACTTTGATGGGCAGCAGGCAGCTTCCTTAAGAGTTCCAGCTATCCAGAAGCCCTCCTGCAGACAGGGCCAGCCCAGGCAGCACACCCACCAAGTAAACTTCTGCAGCCTGAGGCAGCCAAACATCTCAATTTCTGAAACCATTTGTTTCTGGACAAAGCAAGAAGTTTTAAGAAGTGAGCTGGATCTTTGTCTTTTCTTAACTTGATGTTTTTTTGAGGAATTTCCTACCAAACACTAAAGCTGGCCATAGGTTGAGATTTTCCAAAGTCTCTTAAAGTATTCAGTCACTTAATTCCCACAGCAATCTCAAAGGACTTTCAGGGGCTCAGCTGATCCATGCAAATATTCACAGGCAAGCCCATGTGCCTGGATCACCAGAAAAGTTAAGGACAATTCATTCAAAACGAGAATCTGTGGCCAGCAAATTTTTTCCCAAAAGCAATAAGCAGAGCACAGCTTATCCAGCGTTAGGTGTTAACCTCCTTTGAACAAAATATTGCCTAGACGGATAAGAATACAGTTTTCAAAGTTTGGATTCAACTGGGCAAAATTTAAATAGACAAAGAAAAAGTTAGCTGTCTCAACTCCTTTCTGACCAGTGAAGAAATAGAAACTTCTAAGCTTCAATACATCTGACTGATTTTGGATAGCTATCATGGCATGAAATAAATCACCTCTTAAAAATATCCATTTCTCTCCATCAACTTTGAAGGGAGTCTCAACAAGTCAGATCAGCTTCTTGCAGTGCAGATGTCTACTAGCTGAAGTTGATGAATCCCAGCCCAAAATGTCATCCCAACCCCAGGCATTTCTCTACAGTACTGAATACTGTACTGTAATAAAGAAGGGAGAGTGTTACACATGCAGCCTGCAGAAGAAGGAAGATTTCAGTCAACAGTAGTTGTAATTTCTAGTAACAAAGCAGCAAAAGCAATTTCTTGGTTGGCAGCTTTTTTCTTTGTGAAGCTTAGGAGTTATAGTTTTGCAGACAAGATATAGGGTAAGGTGAACTTTTACTCAGCTTCAACACTGTTGATGTTTTGTTCTCTCAGGAGACAATTCTCTTTACTGCTACTTCCAGAAGAACCCTATGATTTCTTAAGTCCTCTAAGGTGGCAAAATTACAGCACACACCAAAGAAAACCCCACACCAGTGAGATACTCTCTATGGTATGCATAAGTGACACAGTAAAACCCACCAAGCCGCTATTAGTCTGGTGCCAGATCAAGCAAGGATGTGAGAGACAGCTGAAGGATGAGATCCTCACACAGCTAAATGCATCCTGTGGCCTAAAACAGCTGTGCTCAGATTGGATGTTCAAGGATGCACAAGCCTTGAAGCCACCGTCTCATGCTGCTTGCTTGGCCAACACAATTCTCAGAGTCTCTCTCTTTTGCAGAAGGGCTTCCTGACCATCCTGGGCATCCTACTCAAGCCGCAGTCTTCTGACTCTTCCTTCTCATTTGCTACCATACACACTTGCAGTGGAGCCCCACAGCCCTCTGGGAATAGGAGGTGCATCAAATGAAGGATGCTGTGTGGGAGCAGATGGAGGCATGTTCCCTAGTAAGGAGCCACTCTCAGGAAGTCCCACTGATTATGAGCCCAGGAACATGAGCCCATGATGCTCCAGCAACAGTGTGGCAACCTTTCCCATCAGGGGTCCGAGTGCAGACCCTCACATGGTCTCCTGAGTGATTGACAAGCATGCACACAACCATCTAAAACCTTCTTTCCCACCCCCTCACAAAGACTTGAGAAGGTCAACAGGTCTCAAGAGATGAATACAAAATCAGTCCCATGAACCAGGAGAGAATGAGACAAGGCTCAAGTTAGAATCAGAAAAGTCTCCTACATACCAATCTCCAAGGCAGTGAAACCTAAGTTTTCTACTCCACGTTTTAACTCCAGGTAATTAAAACCAGCTATGCAGTAGTAGCTTTCAGATTTTTGTTATATAGATTTGGTTCCTTAACATTACATTTTCAATGCAAAATATGAAAGCTGAAAAATTGCAAGAATTCCCCCAGCAATGGCCTCATTGAAAGAAAGCGATATGTTTAAAACACTATTGATTTAACCTCTGAGGGAGTTATACATCAATGGAGTTAACACTCCCAACTCACTGCCAAATTGAAATGAAAATCAGCAAGCCACATAATGATAGAAGGACAAGGGCAGTAAACTCCGGAGGAGTTCCTTAGCCTCTAACGGAGTCTAAGTCTCTGTAAGACACTTCCCTGGGGAAGAAAGAAAACCCCAAAGGGTGCCCACCTATTAAATATAAATACCTAAACCTGAAGACTTGTGCATTTGCTTGTTTGATTTTCATCACTGCCCAAAGATAAAGCACGGGGGGAGAGAGAAGATACCAGTAGAAGTTCTGATGTTTCAGCCGTTACCTAAAAGTAGTCAACACTGAAATACAGTTAATGTTCAGCAAAATTAATAAATAAAAGGTTTCTGCCTGAATTGGCAACAGCTCAATGTCAAGATGGAGATCAGTGACGAGTGGTGTCCCTCAGGGGTCCGTACTGGGTCCAGTACTCTTTAATATCTTCATCAGTGAGATAGACAGTGGTATTGAGGGCACCCTCAGCAAGCTTGCAGATGACACCAAGCTGAGTGGTGCCTGAGGGATGGGATGCCATCCAGAGGGACCTGGACAAGCTTGAGGAATGGGCCCGTGTGAACCTCATGAGGTTCAACAAGACCGAGTGCAGGGTCCTGCACCTGCATCAGGGCAATCCCCGGTATCAGTACAGGCTGGGTGATGAATGGTTTGAGAGCCGCCCTGCTGAGAAGGACTTGGGGTACTGGTGGATGAAAAGCTGGACATGACCCAGCAATGTGCACTCACAGTCCCCAAGGGCAATCCCCGGTATCAGTACAGGCTGGGTGATGAATGGTTTGAGAGCCGCCCTGCTGAGAAGGACTTGGGGTACTGGTGGATGAAAAGCTGGACATGACCCAGCAATGTGCACTCACAGTCCCCAGGGCCAACCACATCCTGGGCTGCATCCAAAGCGGCGTGGCCAGCAGGTCAGGGGAGGGGATTCTGCAGTGCTGTGTCCAGCTCTGGAGCCCTCAGCACAGGAAGGACAGGGACCTGTTGGAGCAGGTCCAGAGGAGGCCACAGAAATGATGAGAGGGATGGAACAGCTCTGCTGTGAGGACAGGCTGAGACAGTTGGGGTTGTTCAGCCTGGAGAAGAGAAAGCTCTGGGGACACCTTAGTAAAGCCTTCTAGGACTTAAAGGGGGCTTCTAAGAAAGGCGAGGACAGACTTTTTTAGCAGGGCCTAAAGTTAGTCCTGTATAGCCTGTTGCTATTGGAAAAAGGGTAATAGTTTTAAACTAAAAGAGAATAGACTAGATCTAAGGAAGAAATTTTCCCACAGTGAGGGTGGTGAAACACTGGCCCAGGTTGCCCAGAGAGGTGGTAGATGCCCCATCCCTGGAAACATTCCAGGTCAGGTTGGATGGGGCTCTGAGCAACCTGGTCTAGTTGAAAACGTCCCTGCTCATCGCAGGGGGGTTGGGCTAGATGGCCTTGAAAGGTTCCTTCCAACCCAAACTATTCTATGATTCTATTAATGCAATTTAAAGCCATCAGGAAGACAACATTCATTGCCTGTTGTAGTTTAAGCACCACAGGCAAGAGTATCCAGCTCTAAGGACCTTGAGCACCATGTTCCCAGCAAGATACAGGTGTACAGATTTCTCCAAAGCATTCACTTTTACAAAAATGGTTTAAAAAAAGAGATGATTAGGAGAAAAATTTCACTTTTAACTGATATTTACTATACCCACTAGATAGTCACTGAACAGATGATAACTATACAACAGCAGTAATAACATCAGCAGCAGAAATATAGAAGCAAATATGAGCAGCGCTGATACTTCAAGGCCCTGTCCAGAAATATACATAGTCAATTTTTTTAATAATGTATTAACCATACAGACTCACAAATGTTCCCAACAATTTATGTGCTTCAATCCTTTGTCTGGATTTCTTTTTTTTTAATCAAAGTTACTGTTGGATCTTGGGATGTGCATTCTAATTGCTATAAATAAATCATGAATGATTGGCTCAATGTATTTTTCCATGGCAACTCCTGCGTCACAGACAGCATTACGTTCTTGAAAGAGCTATGCTTTTTGAGAAAGAGGCAAAGATTCACACTTAGGATGGGCCTCAGATCAATTTTACAGTTTCTGTTTGAGTAGAATATATATTAGCAATAAAACTGAAGTTTTCAACTAATTGTAAGTTACTTAGACACTATGTAGTGCCCTCCGCCACGGCAGAGAGCTGCATGGCAAATTCCCATACAAAATGCAAGGTTTCTTGATTCTTTGTGCACAGATCCTCTGTGACTTCCTCAAATATACAGCATCACACACCAGCAAAATCCTGTTCCATTCTGTCCCGCATTTGAGTCCTAAGAAACCTGCCCCCTGACATTGCCAGCAAGGAGGAGGAAGAAATTACTTTCCTGAGGTCAATGATCTGGTCTAAAACAGAAAGCTAAACTTCTACTTCTGTGCATAGTAGGTTGGGCCAAGAAAAACATAATGAGCTCTTCGCAACACAGAATTTGTCCCTGGTAAGATAAAACAAGGAAAATATGAGTTGCAGGATGTATTCTCCCTGCCTCCAAAAAAAGGACAGTTCTACTTTACTCAAAGCCACCCATCTGCATTAGAAAGAAAAGTTCCCAAAGTGCCGATTTCCAACAGTTTTCTGGAATGAGCACATGAAATATGTACTAATTTACAGAACCAACATCAATTTTCCATTTTTGAGGTAAGATTTATACACCAGTTGTGAAGTTTTTGTATCTGAAGCCCAGAGACATTCCACTACTAACCAAAAAAAATCAAGCTTAAAGACTCCATTGTTTTGAAAATTTTCAAAAGCCTCCCAAAAATCCTATTTATAGCATAAAACAAGTTCTATATATCAAACAATACAATTCACTTGTACCTCCTGAGAGAAAAAAGCAAATAATTTTAACTTCAGAACTGCTAAACAGTGTATTCCAGATTCAGAGCAGGATGGAGCCTTCAAAAGGAACCGTTCCTATCAGACTGTATCTGACCAAGAAATCATGAGTCCATCGGGTCCCAGTCATCCTTCCACTTTTTAAGCTTCAGCCAGACCCTCCCAAGGAATTAAGTTTTCAGACTGACTCTAAACCAAACCATGGTTTGGCCTTAGTTTCAGCTTATGCAGCTGCACATACTGATATCTTAAAGCATCACTAAAAGATTACATTCATAGAATTCAGATAAATCTATTTTGAAAATTAATTGGCAAGACTCTCTCAATCAAGAAGCTCAAGCTCTTCCTATTTCAGGGTCTTCAGACTGTTTGCCTCTGAACAAAGGTTTTGACATCAATTATTCACTCTGCATTTTCTAAGCAGTGTATATTTACGGCTTCCACTGCCTACATGACACAGTTTAATTTCCATTTATCCAGCAGCATTCAAGTTTACATTCAGTAACCTGCAGGAGACAACACATACCTTTGTTAAACAGCCATTTGTGGAGTAAAATTTACAGTGATGTGCAAACAGGTTCTATTATTTCCAGTTCATGGTGAGCATCAGGAGAGCAGAGTGAATTATCCATGCTGGGCGCAAATTCTGCCTAAATGTTTTCCTAAAAGGAAGCTGAGTTTTTACTCATATGAACACCTCTTATTGTCTGTTTTTCAGATAAAATGTTGAGCTGTTTTTTAATATTTTAGTCAAAACTTTCAGTTTAAAATTTTCCACTTGTTTGATGAAGAAATCTGCACTTTCCATGCACATCTGTTTTCATCAAGTGTTTCCAAAAGGGAAAAACAAAGATAAATATACACCTCAAAAACTGCACTTGACAGCACGTTCCTTGGCGCTACCAGTAAAAAAAAGACCGGAGAGATTTTTTCATTATTAATAACCTACCTGATTTCAAGAGCTGAAACACTGGAATCTCCCAACCGTTCAGTCTAAACTAAGCCCAACTAACCATGCGGATCCAGAGATGGGTAAACGTGAGATCTTGCATGGATTATGTAAAGTCTCTTAATAATTACAAATTATTGTTAACGGCAACAAAGCTGGCTGAATAATAACAATCTGGCACATGTTAATTATTACAGCTCTCCTGCTAAGGTACCTTACTGTCTCAGAGCTTCTAGACATAAGGCCAAATGAGAATGGCTTGTACTTCATCATACCAGTACATCAAAATCACTTTAATTGTTCTCCAGTGGGACTCCAAAGACCTCAAGTCAGCATGGCATGAGCCATATGTTTCTCTCTGTTTGGGCAACGCTGCTAATTAGCAAAGTTGGGGAAATCCTATTTCAAAGTGATAAAGCACAAAACTCAGCATATGTTTACCTTAGAAGAAGTAATTTTAATTGCAATGAGTACATGTACTTCTGTATTAACAAGGAGGCTTTGAGGTTAAAGCACGGAACAACTTGGTTACATCCTCAGGTGGTGCAAGGCAATGTTGCTTCATAAAGCAGCTATGTTGAATGAGACCACCCCAGGCTGCAGCTGGTTGTGTTGCTCATCATTAAGTGCTTACAACTATGTGAAAACCTCAGGGTCTAACACACTCTCTCACGTGGGACAGCCTGAAGACAGACAGAATCAATAGCCCAACTAAGTACATCTAGACCAATGCACGCAGCATGGGCAACAAACAGGAGGAGCTGGAAGTCATTGTACAGCAGGAAAACAATAATATAGCTGCCATCATGGAAACATGGGGGGATAATTCGCACAACTGGAGTGCTGCAATAGATGTCTATAAACTTTTCAAGAAGGGATAGGCAGGGAAGGAGAGGTGGTGGGATAGCCCTGTATGTTAGGGAGCGTTTTGATCGTCTAGAGCTTAATGATGGTGATGACAGTATTGACTGTTTATCAGGGGGAAGGTCAACAAGGCAGATATCATGGTGGGAGTCTGTTATAGACCACCCAACCTGGATGAAGAGGCAGGTGAAATATTCTATAAGCAGCTGGGAAAAGTTTCATAATCACTAGCTCTTGTTCTTATGGAGGACTTTGACTTCGGCCTGTTTAAGAGCCTGGTTGACAGAATCCCTTGGGAAACAGTCCTGAGGGGCAAAGAAGAACAGGAAGGCTGGGCATTCTTCAAGAAGGAAATCTTAAAGGCACAGATCCCCGTGTGCCAAAAGACAAGCCAGCAGGGAAGATGACTGGCCTGCCTGAACAGAGAGCTTTGGCTGGAATTCAGGGAAAAAAAGGAGAGTTTAAGACCTTAGAAGAAGGGGCAGGTCACTCAGGAGGACTGCAAGGACATCGTGAGGTTATGCAAGGAGAAAATTGGAAGGGCCAAAGCTCATCTAGAACTTAATATGGCCTCAGTTGTAAAAGACAATTAAAAAAATGTTTCTGTAAATACATTTACAACAAAAGAAGAGTTGAGGAGAATCTTCATCCTTTATTGGATGTGGGGGTAAACATAGTAACAAAGGATGAGGAAAAGGCTGAAGCACTTAATGCCGCCTTTGCTTCAGTCTTTAACAGTAAGACCAGTTGTTCTTGGGGTACCCAGTCCCCTGAGCTGGAAGATAGGGACAGGAAACAGAATGAAGCCCCCACAATTTAAGGTGAAATGGTTAGCAACCTGCTACACCACTTAGACACATACAAGTCTATAGGGCCGGATGGGATCTACCCAAGGGTACTGAAGGAGATGGCAGAAGTGCTTTTCAAGCCACTTTCAATAATTTATCAGCAGTGCTAGCAAACCGGGAAGGTCCCAGTTGACTGGATCTTAGCAAATGTGACTCACATCAACACAAACAGCTAGAAGGAGGATCCAGGGAACTACAGACTTGTCAGTCTGACCTCAGTGCTGGAGAAAGTGATGGAGCAGATCATCTTGAGTGATGTCACATGACACCTACAGGAGATCAGGCCCAGTCAGCATGGGTTTATGAAAGGCAGGTCCTGCTTCACTAACCAGATCTGCTATGACAAGGTGACCAGCTTAGTGGATGAGGGAGAGGCTGTGGATGTTGTCTACCTGGACTTCAGTAAAGACTTTGACACTGTTTCCTACACCATTTCCCTGGAGAAACTGGCTGCTCATGGCTTGGATGGGTATACTCTTTGCTGGGTAAAAAATCTGGCTGGATGGCCGGGCCCAAAGAGTTGTGGTGAATAGATTTAACTCTAGTCAGCAGCAGGTCACAATTGGTGTTCCCCAGGGCTAATTTTAATATTAGCCTGTTTAATGTTTAATATCTTTATCAATGATCTAGACAAGGGGATCAAGTGTACATTTGCAAATGACACCAAGTTGGGCAGGAGTGTTCATCTGCTTGAATGTAGGAAGGCTCTACAGAGGGATCTGGACAGACTGGATCAATGGGCCGAGGCCAATTGTATGAGGTTCAACAAGACCAGATGCCAGATCCTGCACTTGGGTCACAACAACACCATGCAGTGCTACAGGCTTGGGGAAGAGTGGCTGGAAACTGCCCGATGGCAAAGGACCTGGGGATCTTGGTCAACAGCCGGCTGAATACGAGCCAGCAGTGTGCCCAGGTGGCCAAGAAGGCTTGTGTCAGAAATAGTGTGGCCAGCAGGACTAGGGAAGTGATCATCCCCTTGTACTCAGCACTGGTGAGGCTGCACCTCGAATCCTGTGCTCGGTTTTGGGCCAAACACTGAAGTGCTGGAGCGTGTCCAGAGAAGGGCAACGATGCTGGTGAGGGGTCTGGAGCACAAGTCTGATGAGGAGCGGCTGAGGGGACTGGGGGTGTTCAGTCTGGAGAAGAGGAGGCTGAGGGGAGCCCTCATCGCTCTCTGCAACTACCTGAAAGGGGGTT
>NW_010542460.1:0-6510 GCF_000687285.1 Phaethon lepturus | reverse complement strand
CTGATGAGGAGCGGCTGAGGGAACTGGGGCTGTTTAGTCTGGAGAAGAGGAGGCTGAGGGGAGACCTTATCACTACCACTGCCTGAAAGGGGGTTGTAGCGAGGTGGATGTCGATCTCTTCTGCCAAGTATCAAGGGATAGATAGAGAGAAAACAGCCTTAAGTTGCACCAGGGGAGATTTAGATTGGGTATTAGGAAAAATTTCTTCACCGAAAGGTTTGTTAAGTATTGGAACAGACTGCTCAGGGAAGTGGTTGAGTCACCATCCCTGGAGGTATTTAAAAGAAGTGCAGATGAGATGCTTAGGGATATGATTTAGTGGTGGAGTTGGCAGTGCTAGGTTAACAGTTGGACTTGATGATCTTAAGGGTGTTTTCCAACCTAAACAATTCTATGATTCTCTAAGACTTTGCGAAGAGTGTCACCTTTCAAGGCCTGAAAATGTCTACGTTCTTTGACCCTTCTTCTGAAGGCAAAAGGAAATGTTTTATAAGCCAAAAGATTCCTGTCACAAGTGAAAGGGTCATTCCCCACAGTAAACTTTAGGACAGAATTTATTGCCAGTTAGGTGACTAGAGATGGACACAGAAGGGCTAAAAACCAAAATGCTGACACCAAAGCTCCTAACTTCATACTAGTTCAAACAGTGTTGAACCTTCCCAGATACCCTCATTTTGTGATTACTACAGCTTCAACCAACAAGGAGATAAAACAATTTGAAGTGAATTATATCTTGATTTTTCCAGCCAGTTGCAAGACACTGAACAAACTCCTTAATAAATTCAGCTTTGAGACTGCATTTAGAGAGCACCGAGAATGGCCTAACCCCACTACAGCTGTGAAACTGAACACGAAGACTGCAAATCAGAACCAACCCACAGCATTCATTCACGCTACTGTGCAAAGCAGATGGCAAGCAAGTAGGAAAACTCACCAGCAGCTGGAGAAACCTGACACTCTCTTGCCTGGTTTACTTTCTTAATCTCAACTTCATGACTCAACTACCACAAGAGAGTCTTTGACATTGCATCTCCTTTGGCTCTACTTAAGAACAAAAAACACAGATTAAATAAATGGGGGGGGGGAGCTTTGCTAATAGCATTGTTGCTTCAGCAACTTGAGAAAGAAGGAGGTACTGACAAAAGAAGGGTACTGATGACTGCAATCATCAAAGTACCCCCTTCTCACTACAGGTCAGTGACCTCCCTAATTTCTTATCTTTGCAGTCAATTCCACTATGAATGAATCCAAATATATACCAGTTTTCACACAGCTGCCATTTCTCTGCCTTAAGTTCCCTCTGACATCTCCCTGTGGATACTTGTTCACCTGTAATCTTCCTTAAGGCTTTTCCAAGTACTTATGTCCCACATCTTCCCCAGAATTTGGCTGCAAATGCCCCATTTTTATCAAGCTTCATTTACAAATTAGTGAAAGGGGAGGAGAAAGTGATTTTAGGGGAAGAAAAAAAAATCCTTCAGTTGTTTCAAGACACCAATTTACAATTTTAATAAAAAGTTTATATCTGCATTTAGAGCTTAGCAGGTCTCAATTACACAGTTATGAACATTATATTATCCTAATTAATAACTAAGAGTACAATGAAATTATGTACCAGTATGTAGTGGATATTGTACATAGGCACCCTCTTACTCAAAGGGACTTTTGAAGTTATCAGTTTAAAATTAGAATGCTTTAAGTCTGGAAAATACTGGATTATTTGACACACCTAGGACTGACCCATTTTGAAATAAATGTCTTGAAACCTGATGTCTCAGCAGCCACTGTTGGGGGAAGTAAAAATGCATTTGAAAGGCCAGTTTTCCACACACATTTTATCTTTGCTTTGTTAGCAAAGCAGCATGGAACAATCCTGTATCTATAGGCATTCACAGGGCATTAATTTCTCTAATCTAAGTTCTTTGAGCTATAACACAATTTAACTCTGATACCAGATTCAGGAGTTTACTGGGGAAGAGAAATAAACCAAAGAGAAGCTGCCACTACCACTATTGCCTGGTCACGACCAGGTTTCTAGGGTTTCCACACTTGAAGTTGCAGGTGACCTCTAGGAGGAGATATGTTCCTCACTGTAAAAATACAATGAGGAAACATCTTGTATAGTTAGAGCAGCACATAGAGGCCGATTCTTCTTGGAGGTACATAGTGATAGGATAAGAAAAAATGGACACAATGGTAATTCCAGCTAGAGACTGGAGACATAAACCACCACCTCCACCAGCCCTCAAAAAAAACAAGTCTCTGTGAGGTTAGTGAAACACTGAAATAAGTTGCCCAAGCTGGAGTCTCCACTTGGAGATATTCAGAACTAAATTTGACCGGGCTCTGAGCAACCTGAAATAACCTGTCCTTAATCAGAGGAGGGAGTTGGACTTCCCCAGGCCCTTTCCAGCCTAAATAACAAATCACCCTATGAAGTATTTAATGAAGCACCTACAAGTTCCAATGATTATTAAGATCTGGCCTAAGGTTCTTTTGAAATCCACCCTACACCCCCCAAATAGCATTTGGCACAACAAGATAGTGAAAGAAGTTAAATAGACTACAACATACAGTGAGGATGCACACTCCTTCAGACACCTTTGGAGAAGACATTATTACAAGCATGTTGACCAAAAATAAATTGAAACACTCCTAACAAAACCACATTGTGGCAAACACCAAAGGCAAAGAAGAAACACTAAAAATAAACAAAGAACAAAAACAAAAAAACCCCATCTGCAAACCAAAAAAAAAAAAAAAAGGAAAATAGAAAAAGAGACAAGATGCTTCAGAGAAACCCAAAATTATAACTGTACATACCTCATTTGTGCTGAACGCTTTTGAAGACATGATGTAAGGCCCTTGAAGTAAGCTGGCGAATCTTCGGCATAGTATAAAAGCATTTTCCACATGCTTAGAAGATGGTGCAATGCAAATGTATAATCATTTTCCCAGGGTCCTTGCAGTCTACTCCAAACAAGTGAGAGAAAAATTCATTAGTTCCTCACCCCTTTATTTCAAAGGCTCCTCTAGCAAGTATTGTTGTAGCAAACATATTTTGACCTGCATTTAAATATACAATAACCAATCTACATAACATTCCTTTTCACCAGTTTTTGAGAGCGCTGTCAGAAGGGGTTTTTTTGCTTGTTGGTTGGTTGGGGTTTTTTTTTAAGTGATTTGATGGACTGTATGTAAAATTTTCTCTTTTTCTCACTCTTTTAAGTCAATTTTTGTGTCTGTGGCCAATCCCCACACTTAGTAAACCCCCCAATCCCTTTACAAGCCTTGCTTTCCTTCATAATTTGCATGCATGATTTCTTTATTAGGCACAATCATTCCAGCCCCTCTAAATATTTATTTCCAGAAAGAACGGGTTCTGCTGAGGCATTATTAGATGCAGTCTTACCTTCATGCTAACCTCCCTGCCTCCACCATGACCCTACAGTAACAACACCCAATTATATATGCCCATCAATTCCCTCATTCTGGGGAAATTGGGTCTTTTACATTCAGAAGCCTATCTCTTTCCTTCACCTCCACAACTTAATATACAAGGTCAAATCTAACAGTTATGAAATTTATGCTCCCAAAAGTCTATGGCCTTTACTACTTCTGTTCCTCAGTACCTACCATCTCCAGGATTGCCTTACATCCAGTTGTTTCTTTTGTAACTTGCATTCAAATTCTAGTATCTCAAATTCATTTAAATCCTCCACTTTCTATCCAATTATAACCTGATAAAGCATGATACTACTTCTCTTGATTCCTTTACTGCTTCAAGAAAAGCATATATTTAAGTACCTTGCTTTACAAGAATGTATTTCAGGATAAGTGAAACTCCTTCTCTGGGAAGCTATAGTAATTCAGCAGTTAGCTATATAGTCTCATTTAGGTCAAGGTAAAGAGCACCAAAAAAATGCTGCTCTTCCAAGTTCATCTGCCTCACTTCAGATAAATGAGCTGCAGAGATAACCACAGGTGGAGCTTATCCCCGTTGTAGCAGTTAACGCCCCACACAAGCTTGAGACACAGAAGTAGGGATGAGTCCAATGCTATGCCTCCTTTCCTACAATACAGAGAGAAAGCAGCAATGTGTAGTTCACAATCTTCTCAAACAAAATTTTCACGCACACACATGCACAAAAACATACATACAAAAAGTAGTTTGCAAGAAAAACAATGGCCAGCTGTCAGACAGCCAACTCTCCAGATACGGGACTTTTTTACACTTTCAGACTTTGAACTACCCCAGTCACTGCTAAAAGGTCAGCACTTAAACAGTTACAACCATGTTATTTAAAGGTGCTTTTTTTGCACTTAGAATAGTAATCAATTATCGTAACATTGTTGATTAGCTGCCCACCCTCAGAGACCACCTGATTTATTGCTTTACCAGCAAAGCTTTGCTCTTCGTAAAACACCCTCCAATTCTTTGGAAAGTCTCAGATTTGTACATCACGAGAAGTCACACAGCCTGGTTTGGCCTGGCAGGATACCTGTCTCCTGTTCCTGGCTCTCTTCTTGATCTCCTCTGTGACTTGAGACAAGTTGCTTCACTCTGCACTAGTTCTGTCTTCTCTGCTGGTAATCAGGGCACAGACCATGTCCCCAGGACGTGTCAGTGCAGCACCTACCACAAACAAGATTTTAGGTCTTACTATCCATGACAGTAGGTGACAATATTGTATGATATCTCAGGTGAAGTGTCATATACCACTGTTTTGTAAAGTATAAAAACTTCCACCACTTAGTATAAGAGAAAATAATAATCATTTTAATCCCCATTAAAAGATAGAGTAAAGCTTTCTCCCGCAGAATTAATACTAACAGTGTACTTTAAATGTGCAGTAGTTACTACATTTAAAATACAAATCAAAATTTTGTGCAAGAAATGCACCTATACATCCTCTTACAGATATGAACAAGATGTGGATATGTATTCGTTTACAGCAAGGAAGACGATATTCCAATTCTGGACAAACCACAACATCTTTAATATGGGAAACAGACCCAAACAAAACAAAATAGCACACAATGATTCTTACTCTCTATAAACGAGACAACTGAATACCAGCTTCATCATTTTACAGCAACGAAAAGGAGTAGATACATTTTTCTATAGAAATAGAAAACTTGAAGAGCTTTAATATTTTTGGCATTTATATTCACTCTGCAATACATCTACATCAATCACTACCCACACATGCTTTGAAGACTGAAAGTAGGTAGTAAGTCTAGCAGAACTTCATGGTGGGAGTTGCGGGGTTTTTTCTATCTATTTAAAAGTAGGTTTGTAAAAGGTAGCTTCGAAAACCTGGTTAAATCCAAAGAATGTTAAAATTTGGGGCCAACTTCTTATCTCCCAAGCCTTAAATCATTGGATTCACCATTTTAGGTAATTCTTAACTGAAGATTGGATTATTTAATTTTATTTTTTAAAATAATGCTTTTCTTTAGTTCATGTAAGTATTTAGATTGAGAAGCGTTATTGACTTTATTATGGAGGAGGTCAGAATAGATGGCCAGTAATTCTCCTTTCTGGCCCTGCAGATCTACCACACCACCGCTGAATTAGAGCAGGGAGATAGGATGAAAAAAATGGTTCTCATTAGGCCTTGGAGAGAGCTCCAGATAAAACAGATTGACCTTCCCAACTAATCTAACTTCCAACCTGGGTGACACTTCATAGAAGTTCACCCCCATCATTTGCATGATAACCACAAGGCTTCTGCTTAAGCCAACACACAGCTTCCAGAAAAATTTCCAATCCTGATGCTTCAGCTTCGAATGATAGCGAATGCAACCTACGCAGTCACTGGTTTTGCTCATTTGCACCTGGGTACAGAGTAGCTGCATGAGAAGTTAATTCTGCAAGTCCTCTCAATAGAGCTAAGGAAAAAGAAAAACAAAACGGAAGAATACCACAAGGGCTTCATTTTGATTTATCTGAATTTCAGAGCAAGATAAGAATCAGTTCTTTTTTTACATGGACCAGTACACTAACACCAAATACAAAAGCTTATATGGCTAAAAAAGCTAAGGTCCTAATTAAATTGTCTCCACATGTATACCATTGGGGCAGGCAAATATCCAAGACGGGCACTTTTGCTGGCATATCTGAGCAATCAGGCCTGAAGACACGGCTTTTAGCAATCAACTCAATAGCCATCTACTGAATATTTTCACTTCCCTATTGCATATTTCCTTCTCAGAGTGACATTGCAAGAAGTCTTTATTTTGAGTGCTGACTTACACAGAACTAAGCAAGGCAGCCAGCTCCCTTGTGAAGGAGTCCAAGACAATAAATTCACCCATATTAATGCAAAGTGACTCCATGGCTGCTGCAGATTACAGCAAAAGCTCACAGCTGTGGGCAACAGTGGGGGTTCTTTGCTCTTCTCCTTTTAGAGTTCTTCTGTCTGGGGGACAACTTTAAAATTTTTTAAATTTTTTAAAATTATTTCCTTCTATAGGCAGGTGACCTGCCTAGTGGATGAGGGAAAG
>NW_010542459.1:110998-130242 GCF_000687285.1 Phaethon lepturus | reverse complement strand
GGCTGCGTGGGCGAGTGGAGGGGAGGCTGGGAGAGTGCCGCGCCGCGTGGGATCCTGCAGCGGCTCCTCTGAGCTGGGGGGCGGGTCTCAAGGAGTCATTAACTGCGGGCTCAGGGTCACCGTCCTGAGTACGTGATTTCTCCATCACCTGTTTTCCCTTCCAGGTGCTCCAGCTCTCTAAACTCTGCATTTGTTGCTGTAGTGAGAGGACCCAGCTCAGACAGCAAATGCTTGCTTTTGTTTGACAGAGGTCCAAACAAAAATAAGGGCAGAACAGTCCTGCATAGTCCTACAGAGAATCCTTCTCCGCCTTCAGTGTTTGTCTCTCACCCAGTGAAAATTCACGCTTTTGGAAAGAAATGTGCTCAGAATGGCACACTGCAACCTGCCCTGGGGAACTGCACTCAGTTCTACGGGGATGTGACAGAGAGGGAATACAAAAAGAAGGTGCAGAAATGCAGAAAGTTCATTTGTTTCCTGGCTGAGAAGGGTAAACGGTGTGGGAAGGAAAAGAGAAACACGTCCGTACTGCCCACAATAGCATGTTACGACCTCTCCAGGCTGGAGGAGAGCAATCCCACAGCCTGGAGGGAAGGACAGACTTCTCCCAGGACTTGAGCTAGCAGTGCCATGTATGTGGACCTCTGGAGTGCTCTGGTGTGCAGCTCCTCTGTGGTGCATGTGCATCCTAGGGGTCTAAGAAAGAGCTTTTCTTTGATGCATGTGCCCTGCAAGTCAACAGCTAGGCTTTCCTCCCTACCAGGATCTTTCTACATAGTTTTTAATCTAAATAGCAGTTGATACGCATGCTATCACCTCTCTAGCTATCTCTTTCTCCAGACTTACCAGCTGGAAAGACTCAGAGGCAAGGTTTTGCTCACCTCTATTAAATGACCATCCTCATTTGTGGCAGTGCCATGCAGGGAAGCCCTTCAAGTAGGCAGAACAAGTGTGCTATGAAATTCAGCCAAATATCTCATAAAAAGAAAGACAAACATCCAGGTACAGGAGGCATTGATCATACTGCCTGTGTGATCAGTTGGGAATTTTGCCAATGACACCAATGGGAATGAACGGGCAGGAAAGAGAATGGGAAATATTTGTAAAGAAGTGCACCAGCTTTGCATTCATAGAAGAAAAAGCAGCTACATTACCAACTGTCCCATTAGAAGGTGCTCAGGAAAATTGAGCTTCATTGCTTCTGTCTTCCAGGCATTAATTGTACATTTTTACTCTAACTTCTAATTAGAACATTTTATTGGACTAAGCCCCGTTTTTCTCCCCTTTATGCAATGTAATAGACACAAGCAAGAAGTTAAGTTTAAAAGAAATGAGGGAAGTCTCATACAGTAGGGTGTATGAGGATGTTCTTTCTTCAGAGACTGGCTGAGATGCCAGCAGTCCCTCCCCTGCAAGTGCTGACCTGTGCCATGGGCAAACCAAGAAGTGACACTGTTGTCATTGTCCGCAGCTAGACAGGGAGGTCACATTTAAACATGACCTTCACTACTGCACGTACAGTAGGTGAGGAGTATCAGCCCTCAGCCATTTCATTCAACTTTGCCGTTATCCTGTTTGTGAAAGTAGAAGACTTGCCAAACACAACGGGTGGGACATTAAAACTCCATTTGCAAATTTGGAGGCTCCTCCTGAAAACATGATCCCTGGTGTTGAAAGATACAGTAGTGTAAGCAGGAATAGTCCATGATTACTTGGGTTGGCAAAAGAACTGCGAGTGCTCTGGAGGTTACCCCAGAGAACTGATTCCCCGCGTGACCTAAAACTGGTCACTTGAAAGAGTGGCTTGGCAGTAGCAGCTGAAAGCACAACTTATCAGAACATCAGATACTGTGTTAGATTTGAGCTTTCTGGATCAACATCACCCCATAACTGAGAGAGTTTTCTTGATGAAACAAGAGCATATTCCATGACTCTACTAATCAGCCGAGTTTCCATATGTGATGCGATTCTTCTTCAGTAACCAGGTTTGTTCCTTCATCTCAGTTCTCTAAAGTGCCAGCTTTTAAGGCTTTGCCAAATTACTAATTCTTACTTTCCAACAGTCAGTTATGAAAAACTGTGGTTTTGAAAATATTGCCTTCCTGTGAGCAATCTCAGCCTTTTGTGGCAATGATATCCCAAAATACTTCTGGAGACCCTTTATTACAGAAGCAAATGCTCCTTTTAGTAGTAAAAGGACAATTACTTACACGGCACCCTTCTTTATCAGTGACATGTAAAAAATAAAGCAATACTAAAATATGGTTGCAGCAGAGATGTTTTCTGGTATGTAATTTCCCCCTCTTTCATGTAAATGGCATATTTGTATTTTTTATATGAAATACATTCTGAATATAGAAAAAGGAATCTGTTGGTAGAACTTGCTTTCTCGACTAACAAATGGCTTAATGTTAGTAAGTAAGCAATATTCCTAGCTTGTAGCTTTTCTCATTATGTATGATGTCATCCTAAAAAACAAGAACATTGTTGCACCAGAAAATAACATAGAGCAACAAATCAGAATATCATGAAAGGCTGGGTGACCAGAGGATTAAAATAGATTAGGTAATAGAAAATTGGGTAAAATGTAATTGCACTTAAGGGAGAGCAACATGATCTTTACAGATAAACTGGGAATTCATTGGTTTGAAATGAAAAAGAAGAAGAAGAACTGGGTTGTGTTACTCAATAACACAGTGACTGTAAGCAGTAATTATCCTGCAATTATGAAAAACCCAGATTTGTTACTAACGTAGCACACAAAGTATTTTCAGAAAAAAAGAGGAAATTATAAAAGTCATTGTACAATATAGATTATTGGAAATATCTCTGGCTATCTGTGTGCTAGAATGATGAATTAAAATTAGAATTGGTGCAAGGAGCGAGGATGACCAGAGGAATAGAGATTAAAGCATTTGGTTGGTACAGCTTAGCAGACTGGCTGGGTGGAAACTGAGAGAGCATGTGATTGTGCTCTATAAATGCACAAAGGACATATGTAGTCAGAATATAGAAAAGCTATTTAAGCAAAAGAATCGAATAAGCACAGAACAAATAAATATATATTTTAACATGGAAATTAGTAGAAAAACATTTCTAATTATTGGTGAGATTCTGGAACAGCTTCACATAAGAGGTAATTTCAGCAGTCTGAGCTTGAGTTTAAGAGAAGAAGTGTGTAGTACGACTGTCTGGAGTTGCAGAGTAAAGGACCAAAAACTTTCCTTCCTATTCCAGTTCATACACCGTGTTTCCTCACTTTCCATTACAAGCCAGAGAAGAGGAGACAACAAAGACTTACAAATGGACAGGAACCTCCAACAGACAGTCCAGTTCTACTCAACATTCATCCATGTTTTGGCAAGATGATCGGCCAGATGACCACGTTCATGGCCGTTCCAATAGCTATTGGAACCATGGCCGTTCCAATAGCTTTTCTTCATAAAGCATGTAAGGCGTCACCGTCTGACACCAGGGAGTAAACTGTGTGAATCACTGTCTTCCAGTTAAATGTCATCATTGCTGCAGTATCTCCGACAGCCACTTATAGTAGGTATCCTTGGTTGGGGCCCAACAGTAGAAGCCTGCGCAGCAAAAATAGACACAGGGTCCTCCCTCTGCTATACACACCAAACTGCTGCAAATGCAACGTTCAGCTGCTAATGTGACAAATGACAAATTCAAACTCTGCTTAACTGATTTGAGCCTATTCCGGAAAGTTGCTCATCAAGGCAGCAAGTTTCCTCTCTGCAATAATTTCTGTCGCAGAAGAGTCTAAGCAGGTCTGGGACAGGCGTAATAGTAATAGACAATTACTTTTTTCTAGTAAAATACTCAAAATATTTGTGGTGTTGGCCCTCCTGCTGCCTCTCTGAATAATCATTCCCTGCCTTAACACAGGTAATTGTTTTCTTCCTGTGTCACATGAAAAGCACTCTTTCTTGTCTTACATCACAGATTTTCAATTCTGATTAAGCTTCAACCACAGGAATGTGTCAGGAATTGTACCTCCTCAGAACAAAGCAGTTTTCTACTGTACGCTGTAACGGTATCCTCCATGACTGAGTAGCAAAATGCTGCAATTCAACCTCAGCATTTGGTTATGCATAACGTGTGGAGAAAAAGCGCTGAATTAAAATGACAGAATAGTCCTCAGACTCTGAATATTATACTAAGTGTGCTTTGGCATCGTATATTTAGAGTGAGCTATTTCATGCTCATTTCCTCTTGATGCAATTTAGTTAATAGCCGAATTCAGTCACAAAACCACTTGTAAATAAACACCTTGTTACAGATTACAACGTTCTCAATCCGCATGGCTCTTTGGCTCAGTCTATCAACCAATAAAATCTGCCAATATTGTATATTAACTTGTCACGTTCGAGTGTTTTTATACGTTAGTGGAGCAGCTTGTAATTCCACCATATAAGCTACCCACTCCTGGATATACAGCACATATCAGATAAATAAGCTGTCCAAAGAAGACATTTGTATTGGATGTTCGCTGTTGGTTTCTTCCCATACTGCCCTCAGATGCAGAAGCTGCCCTGGGAGATGAATGTGCCAGGATAAGTTATCTGGGGCTCATAAAATCTTTTTTAGAAGATTGAAATAAAGTCAGTGCTTGCAGAAGACAAATCAATTGTGACATTTCTGAATAGAGTGCGATGCATTTAATTAGCACAAGACATACTGGCAAATGCTGAATTACCCAATAAATCACTGAATGCTGGAACCCATACAGAGCTGGGAATCAGCTGTCTTTTGAGATGTACAGCAAGTGATAATAGGAAGATCTGGCCATTTCTCCTCCATTTTCTGCTAAATTTCTTCCATTTTGACATTTGCATGCCAGACCATTTTAATTATTTTAAAGTATCGAAGAATTTCTCCAGCCTAATCTGAGAAATCTGTGCTATCATCTGCATCTGCTGAAGAATGAAACGCGCATCTTACGATGTGCTACAGTTTTGCTATTCAGTCCGAGGCAGATGACGGAAGTTTAGCCTCTAGTAAAAGTACTTATAAGAAAATGTACAAGGCTGGTTCCAAGGGAAAGCGTTGTAGGACCAGGCCCTGTAGCAACCACTGACATTGGCCTCGACATCTCGGGGCCTCCCTGTGTGATGAGCAGAAGGGGCTTCTGGCTTGCTGCAGCTGGGCTAGAGGGGCTGAGCCTCGAGGTGTAAGGGCACTCCCTTGCTTGCGGTTCCCGGCCACCAGCTCTCACGCCGTGAAGACGTCAGGGCCGAAAGCAGCAGCGGGGTTACGGTCGCGTCTGGGCGCGCGTAGGCAGAAGCGCCGTCCTTAACGGGCAACCCCTCCACGCTCACTACGCCTCGCGGTGCTGCCGATAGTTCTGGTGCCTAACGGGAGTAGGTCGGTAGCGGTTTGGCAAAACTTTTATTAACGCGTAAGAAATCTTTCCAAGTGTTTACGGTGCTCTCACCGCCTCACTATCCAAACTCCTCCCGTTCATCTCAGTTCCCTGCGCTTCACTTCTAAACATTACAAAAAATTCAGTAGCTAGGTGTAATTTTCCAGAGACTTGGGCATCTAAGGTGCTTCAGAAACAAACAAAAAAAAACCCCAAATAAATTCTTAAGGTCATAAGGTATACATGTACTTTTGGAATATTTTGCACTTAGTATATTTGTATTTACAGCACATTCTTCTTTGCTTATTGTTATATAGCTTAATCACAGCTTAAAAATACATTCGTTTAATGGGAAGTGATTTTACTGTTTCAAAAAACTTAGCCTTAGGCTGGACTGAGATATCTTTAGGAATAAGATACAAAAGGCATACACAACTGTACTGCTATTTTTGTGCCTACAGTGATGGAAAACTGCATATGCAACTACGGCCATGGAATAAAGATTTTGCACTCATTAGAACATCTGTGATTTTTAGAATTTGGCATTTAGTGATATTCCACCATGCAGGAGTGGCCTACAGTCTCTGCCCAGCATCCTCCACTAAGCAGAAGACTAGAACATGGCCTCTTGTCAAGAAGAAATCCAATTACTTTGGGTGTTGCCAGTATTTGATATTTATTTAAGTCTGTGTTTATCACCAGTATAAAAATAAATATAAATTTAGCTTCAGTGCCTAATTTCTCTATTTACTCTGGCTGAATGTGTTCAGTGCAACAATGACATAAAACATTTCGTAACCCATCCATCATCTGTAAAAAGTTTATTGTCTTGTCAGTTTTACATGGTCCCGTGTTTGTTTTCAACCTAGCAGTTATCCCTGACCTGCGACAGATGGTCTAAGCCACTCTACCAATCTTACAAATGAGAGGTACAACCCAGATGATGCTTTTGTCTTCCCCTTGTTACTGACAGCTCCTTGTACTCAAGGAATCAGCAGGGTGTCCATTGGTGCTGGCTGAGATAGCCCTCAAGTAGCGTTGGAAAAAAATAGACCGAGTGGCTTCTAATTTATGTTTCTGTGTTCTTCATACAACATCAGCAGCCTCCAGCTTTTGAAACTGAATTTAATTGTGGGTGCATAAGAGTAATTAGTCTTTGAAATGATTGCTGTAGACAATGATAATTAGCAAATATATACAATCATTCATATTTGCGGAAAATTGCAACAGAGGAAATTATAAGCCTTTAAAATCTTATCCTAGTAATTTAAAAATAAGAAAACCAAGATTAAAGCAGCATTCTGGTAGATGGGCAAAGGAGGAGTAAGGCAAAATCCTCCTATTTGTTCTGTACCCTCTTGTGCCTAATCCTACAGCAGGCTGAGTTCCTTCAACCTCCAGGTGCTGCAAGGCTTCCTCTTGTCCTAAATTTCAGTAGTTCTCCTAAGTCTTATAGTCTTTCAAGGCAACGAAGCACATTGATTACTCAATTAGCCATTAAGCAATACACTGCCTTCCCTTTTCTGTAATGGATGGGTGACATCTCTGCGTTATCTGTTTATGAAGTGTAGTAAGGCCACAGACTAGGAAACAGACGTAATTTGCATTCCTTTGGCTCTCTGTGTTTTCCCGTAAGTTCAGAGCAGGAGAAAATGAAACAAAGAAATTAGTCCTTTTTATTATCCATAAAGATTGTATCATCACTTCCCAAGGTATTGAGCAGGACTGTTTTTATCACAACACAGCCCACCGAAGGCCAAGGACCTAGAAACCCACCACCTACACTCTTGCTCTTGGTGTGCCTACAAAACATTGTTTTCAACAAACCAATGGTTAGAAATTCTTAAGCTTCTTAATGTGGAAGAACATGTGAATTAATGTGAGTAAATTAAGTTGATTTATTAAAATGTTAACAGAAGGATTTCCTTGGGGTTTTGCTCAGGTTGGGGTTGTCCAAATAATGGATGCTACTTCTCAAGCACATCCTCACCTACCTGTCTTCCAAACAGTGACTGTCACATCGCTTCCCACGGGCCTTTATGCCAGGGTGACAAAATGTAGCCACGCAGTCTCCGATTCCTTTGTCATCAGCATGGACAAAATCAGAGCTTCTGTCTCAACTCCCCAGCCTTCTGCTTCCAGTGTAGAGCTGCTTGATTGCTTTGGTAGACACAATTGCAATTATTTTTTAAAACTGTTTACAAACTAGCACCTGACTAAAACCCTTTGTGAGCCTCTGTGTCCAAAACCACCCGTGCAGAATTACGCAGACTACCGTCAAAGTGAGCATGACCTCTAGCAAGACCACGTCCCTCTTCATCCTCTTCATTCCCCATTGCTGTGCCTGTTGGCGAGGCAACCCAGTAAATCCCGTTCGTGACCAGCGCTGAAGGTGCTCGGAGAGGGGAGGGGATGTCGACGTTAGGCTGCCAGAATCCTGCCGGTGCCCCAGGGCTTTCAGAGCAAAGCCGCGGCATTACTGCAGGGAGCAGAACGGTTTGCCAAAAAGCAAAAGGAAAGTCTGCCAAAAAGAAAGCTCACTGAACATTTGGGGTGTGTATTAGAAGCGCAGCCTTCGGTTCTCGCTGGAAGCAGCTCCGTAGCCCACACAGACCTGCTTGCCATGGGAGTGCCTGTCCCCATCCTGGGTTTCCCCGGGGCTCCTGCAGCCTGGCCTTAAAACAGGGATGCTGTCCCCAGCCCAGAAAGGGAGTCGGCTTCTGATCCCGATGAAACGTGGACTCAGAACAAGAGAGATCTCTGCTGAGCACTTTATCTCACTTTGATTTAAAAATTAATAGTGTTGAGATAAACTGTGGGTGATGATTGCTAAATCTTCACTACAGAATTAAGCCTGTTAGCTTGGAGTAGCCAAAAGAGAAATTTTTTGCTCCTCTTCTTACTAAATCCTAATAAGCCTTTTGTGCCACTTGTGTTACTATTCTGTTCCTCTCCTCCAGGTCTCTAAGTCATTTGTTTTTTCTTTTGTGCTGTTATGAGTCCCCATCACGATGCTGGTACTTCCCAGTGGGGTGTCAGAAGCACCCGGTTCCTGTCGTGCAGCCTTATGTTTGTGCTAGTATCATTAGCAAAAAATTTAAGCACGCTCCATCCTAAGACTTGTGCTTTGGGAGTTCCACCAGTAACTTTCCTTTTCTTTTCCCATTACCATCCCACTCTGTTTCTGAGCAAATTTATGATTCTTACACTAATGCCAATCTCTTCCACCTTAACTGTTTCTCATATGGCACCATGTGTAGATTACTTTAAACTGAGTGAAGTTAAGTGAAATCTAGGATATTTCATTTGTCTTGAATATCAGCAATTACCATACAAAATCCCAAAATATCAGGATAGTTTGTCATTACCTATTCTGTCAAAAAACCATATTTCTGTCTTATTTCCTATATGTTTCTATATCATTCATTTTTTTTTCCTTAAGGATTCTTTCTCAAGTCTTGCATACAGTTGATGGGCCTGCATGATTTTATCACTTCCTCATAATTATACATATTCAGTTAATTGATTTTTTGCGTGTGGTGCATGTCTCCCTTGACTGGTTCCTGAAAACCCTTCATGGTGAAATTCCAGTCCCTCCTTTTGCATGTGTAGAGATGTAGAGATTTGGCTTCCACTTTAAATGTGCTAATTTCTACCTCCCTTCCTTTGCTGGTGTCAACGAGACCAAATCTGGCCTTTTGTTGGAAGCAGCAAGCGACAGAGCGTACACAAAGCTGGGAATGCGGAGAGGGGCAGATGGGATTTCAGAGGCTGTTTTTGATAATTTGTCCTTACACATTTGTCCTAGTACACATGAGGCATAACAGTAAGTGAAAGAAGGGAAAATTAATCATATTACTAATGGACAATTTGTCTCCTGGATGCTCCCCAATGAAGGAGGTCCCACACAGGCTGTTGTCTTTCTAAAATTCAAGCCCTGATGTGGCACTGTATGTATTTCACTCTGTAATGCAGAGTTTACCTGCTGCATTTCACTTAGAGAAGCTAATTGTGAACCGCAATGAGTATTTTCTGGTTCATATGCACCTTCACAGTCAACAGCATTCTTACCAATAATCTTTCTGCAATACCTTGCACTAACAAAGAAAAGTGAAGCGTTAATTGGTTATATTAAGACCTATGTATTTTATATCTTGTATTTATTACAGCTATCATATCTTCAAAATACCTTTTTCCTTACCACTCCAAATATGAGTTGGCATTTGACAGTATATATATTTTGGCAGAGATGAGAGCAAGTTAACAGGCTGATGGCATTTTAATTATTTTCTTGAGATGGCATTGGCCCAGAATGCTTGTTGGAATTTGCAAATGTGCGTTGATTTATATTTTATTTTGTAAACCAGGCCCAAGAGGCTGACTAATTAGAAACATGACTCAAAGCTATAAGGGGTACTTATTGATTCAGATCATGAAAAGACCAGAATGATCAAAAGCAAACATCAATCTCCCTCTTCATCTGAGGTTCAGGAGGTTAAGTGCTATTTGTCTCAAATCCCTGGCATTAGCTCTATCTTTGTAATGGAGAAGACAATTAACATCTATATCCATTCAGTTTTAGTATGTACTGTATTGTTTAGAAGAATGTGCTTTTCATAATTAAACCATGCACAATAAACTATTATCAACTTGTTTCGTTAGGTGATATTTTGCTTTTTCTCCCCTTAACATATATATTTCATTCTATTTATTTAAAGTTTGAAATGTATGGCTGCATTTTAGAAGAAATAATGTGATTGGCTAAATATACAGGTTTTGTGCCGCAAATCTAATTTGCATATCATGGCAACATGTCACAACTTCATTAGTTACTTGGGACAAATTTTAAATGGCATCAACAGTTCTGTGTTGCCATAATGCAGCAAAAATGCTAAAATGTTAATGCATTCATGGTGTAGTCACAGAAAAGGCAAAGCAGAAATGTTTTATACTGTCCGTGCTGCTCTGGGTGTCCTCTGGAGCCTGGCTTCAGGACTGAAAAGGAAAGCAATGTCTATGTGGAAAACAGACGGAGAATTCCAGCTCCTCCTGAATGCAGCTGAGGGAGAGTCTGTTTTCTGGGGAAGACAGCAGGCAGCATCCATACCTGCCTCCTTCCGTCCCGTGTCCCGCCAAGGGGGACCGCTTTGGAGCTGATCTGGGTACATCCTTCTGTGCCACCAGAGCACGACAGAGGGATGTTGTGCTGTCATGGGTGTCTCAGATTTTTAGGCACTGCCTTTTTCAGACTGAAGACCCTAATGTAAGGAACGTGATTAATTTCTAATATGTAACAATGCACAGATAATTGTCATGGCCTTTTGACTTCTGTCACTCTGCCCATGCCGTCTCACCGTGGCACACACACAAAGCAAAGCTAATTGCATTAGCACTGGGGCACATCAAGAAGCACGTTGGAGCTGGGCTTTGGGAGCTGTGCTCGCAGTCCTGTGCCTGCTGCAACCGCCTGTGCCAAGGCATTCATTACTATAAGCTGGAAATATTCACACCCTCCCACACATTGGATTGAGGCTGGATTGAGAAAGTTACATATTGCAGAGTTACTGAAATTATTAAATAGAAAAACAAAGGATGTGTCCTACAGGAGACGAACTGATTCAGGTTTAGCAGCGTTAATGGGAGGCAGGACCTTCCATTCTAGATCAATGGGCTTCAGTAACGACTGCCACCAAATCACTGCAATCTCATCGCTGCTCAGCCCCAGAGCAAAAGTGGCTTAATACTCCCAGCGCAGTCCCCGCAGGAGAAAAGAAAAGGTATTTTCTCTAGTGACGACATTCACAGCCTCAAGCACAAGACCAAGTGTTGAGCATCCTCAGCTCTCCTTGCTGGCGCAGGGACCTGGAGGTGCTCAGCCTGTGGTGCAGTTGTGCTCTCTGTGCTCCATCTCACTCTCTTCCCCAAAGGTGAGAGTTTCAGGTTGGGGCTGATGGCAGGGTGTCAGGCAAAACCCTGTTGGGTGTCTGCCCATGTTGCTCCTGCTCAGTGGGCGACCACGTCAAACAGGAGCGGGAGCAATGGTGGCTGAGGATACGGTGTCGTGGAGTGGTCCACAGGTTACAGACACAGTTAAAAGGTTTCTGCCTCCTCCTAGTTACCCCGTCCCAGCTTGTGATCAGTCATGTAAAAGGCTAAGTCAGGTCAACTCCAGTGTGCTCTGACTCAGCCTTTTGCATGGCAGGGCTGTAAACCACACGTACGCAGGAATCTATTTACAACAAAAAGAAAAAAAAGATCTGGAGACAGCTTTTAAGAAACAGCCTCCGATAACCACATCTGATTTAGAGCACAGCCTACGAGACAGCTGATTTAATTGAGCAAATCTAGCAATTATCTCCAGGAAAAAAGTGTTTGTGAATGGGGGATTTTAAAAAAGCTCTCCCCCGGTGGAAAAGAATGGGGAACCACTGCTTGAAGCTTTGTCAAGCAGAAATTTCATTTACAAAGGACTTAAAAGAGATATTGTCATGTGGCTAGAATAGTAGGTTGGAATCATCTAACTAACTAAGTGTAGCTATCCAGATGTGAGCTGCTCAGCTTGGTTATGTTACAGTCAATGGAGAGACAGTTGATATAAGTAGAGCATAACGCATGATTCCCCTCTTCCCAAAGGTGTCCAAATTAGATGAATCTCAGCACTAATGAAGGACGCTTCTGGTGACTGGCTCAGACATGGATCCTTGCATTATAGATGTGTAAAGTTAAGCAAAAAAACCCTACCCAATATGACAGATATTTTTTTCTTTTTCAAACATTCTTACCATTGCTTTTGTTCCATGAAATATTTGAACTGCAGAGACCTTGTGTCCTTACTCTTACTGTTTTGTTCTGTACCTTATTCATTTCTTTGGGCTGCAAAGGCTGTCGAGAGGACATTGTTCTTTGTCTGACATACCTACTTACTGCAAAGCACTGTGTACACTGCTGTATAAATAATATCTCAGAAAAAAAAAATGAATAATTGAAAAGGAGGGGAAACTTTGTTCAGTTGACTGAAATAATCTAGTAGAAGCTATATGAGAACAGACTCTACTGGGACAAAATTTCCTAAGCATATCTCTTAAAAATTAATTTTGGCAGTTCTGAACAGAGTTCTGTACAGCTACAAACAAGTCAACATACAACTTTAGAGAAGAGAAATGGTTAACCACAAATGAGGGAGTCCTGCTCCAGCTGGAGATAAGCTTGTTGACGTCTGTTTCTAAAAACCTCCAATAGCTGGAATTTCCAGTAGGAGAATTGGTTTGTAACCTGGTAGGAGGAAGGAGCCCCTGTTTCCTGATGGACCAAAGAGGTTTATTTTCCGTCTAGGCTGTGAAATGTTTGGCAGCCATGCTTCTGCTCTGGGTTGCTTTCTCAAGTAGTGCTGCTGAACGTGCAACCACTTCTGTGGGGTAGCACTTGCTGCCCCACTCACTGCCTGCTTGGACATGAAGACTGGGCCACAGAGGTGTTCCAGGAAGACGCTTCGAGGCTGGATGAAGGGCTAGTTAAGTTCAATTTACACTGCACTAGATGAGGGATTAGTGGTGAAGCAAATGAACTTACTGAGGGGTGGATGACTCTTCAACATGACTTCAGATTTCTTCTCTGGTCATGAACAAAATCAAATCGTTTTTCTTTCCCTTTGTGTCCTGCTAAAGATTTTGGTGCAGTAATGAGAATTCCTTTGGTCTTTTTCACCTGTCCTATTCAGGTTAAAAACTTGGTGTGCTTTTTATTGTGTACATTTACATTACCTTATACACTGCGGCTCTCCTGTGGGCTCTACATCTCGCTATAAGCCAGGTAAGTAACTTAATAGTAAAAAGTAGTCTACTTCTCATGCATCTCTCACATAGTCATTTTTTTCTCAATGGCTCTAATGCTTATCAAAGATAATAACTGCTAATAATTGAATTAAAAATTTAATTAGTTCTTCAAGATCTTTAGGAAAAAAACTTGTGATCTTTAAGTAATTTAAGAGGGAATAATTGACATGGAGAATGCATGTTACAACTATTCTTTAGTGTAAACTAGAGTCATATGTGAGGAAAGCTGTAAAATTAAATTCTTTGATTTCTGAGGTATATTGTTAGGCACAAAAAAACTTAAAAGAGAGCCTTAGTGTAATAGAAAGATATTTTTAATTACTGTGCAGTGACTGTGCTGAGCTGGATACACTCTATCAAAAAATCATACTTGCTACCAAAGCTGCTTTTGTAACACTGACAACACTGACCAGGGCAGAGAGCCGTGGGACTACAGGACCTGTGCAGCTGAGTGGAGCTTTTGCATCAATGGGGACAAGAAGAGAGGATATGGAAACGTAATTCTTAATTAAGCAAGCAAGAGCCTGTACTCGGTACCAGCTGTGAATACCATAATCGTTTTGTCTGTGAGGATTCCCACCCTCGGTACCGGCGGAGGTGGGAAGCGCACAGCCTACACGCGCTGGCTTGGGACATGTTTAAGCAAACTTTAAATCAGCCTTTCAAATAACCCTAGTACTGGAGCCATTGCGGTTCAAACTTCACAGGGAGTTGGCTTCCTAAAGACCTTATATAGAGTCCATACAAGTTTATACAGCCTGTGCAGAGGTCCAGGCTGCTTTCGTCTTTGTGTTATATAGATCAAAGCTGACACAAATATACCTACACCTGCAGCAACTGTGCCAGTGACTCAGAGCACCCCAGGGTATGCACAGACTGCAGGCTGAATGCTCCCACCTATGCTAGCGGACTGTATTTTAAGGGTTACAGCGTACGCCATTGGCTTATTACTCGCCTAATTAAGGTTTTGGCCAATGCACGTGAAGCTGGGTGGAGATTTAGATGTATTTTGCTGTTACTTAAGACGTTTGTGGTCTAAGGCTTTGTCATTCTTGGGATATAGACTATGGTTTGTGCTCAGAGACTGGGAAAATAAATGTCTTTGCTCATGAGACAGACACAGAAAGGGCAAAAGCATTTCTGGAGGAGTTGCTTGAAAACCTAAGTGAGAGCTCAGCACAGAAGGTGTTGGCAAGGAGCTAGCTGTGGAGCAGTAAGTCGCATAGGAAGGAAGTACAAGAGGTCAGACTGAGAAGTAGAGGACCTGGTGTGTTGCAAGCTGTGATGAACCTCAAAATTGACAAAGATAACACTGAAAAAAGATCTGCTTATGTGGATTTTTCATTTTCCTTGTCAAGAGGAGTGCATGAAAACATGCTTCATTCAAGATGAGACTTAAACAAGGAGAAGTTCCACGGACTTTGCAAGATGAGTTTTAATTATCAATTAATGATTACAGAAACTTCAAGGACTGACTGAAGGAGGTATTAATGCCATGCACACAGGTGGGAACACTTAATAAGTGGGAGAGATAGCATGTCTGCAAGCAACAGGAGACACCCCAGGCCGGAGGCCCATGCACACCTGGGTTAGATGCAACCAGGAGGGGCTTGGCAGAGAAGAACAAGCCCTGCAGCAACAAAAGCTTAAGAACAGGAGCAAAGACTGTCCGTTTAGAGAGACCAGGTAGTAGCGTACTGGGTAACTGGCAAATGCAGACTTTCAGCCTCCCCCTCTTGTGAATGAGCTTACCCCCTGTGGATAACCCCATTTTATCGTCTTCATATGTTTGTGTAATTTTTGTCTCACAGATAGACAGGGTGTTAGCGAGGCAAATGCTTCCCTGAGAAGCAGCATCTTCTGTATGCCCATATCAGTACTGTCTTTTTTTAGGTCTAGAGCTGAGCATTTTATTTTGTTTTAAATAATCACTTTTTCCCCCCCCCCAGTTTTGCACTGAATATGGTGTTTCTGGGTGTGGGACTAAAAGAGAATTTTTTTTTTGTTCTAGTGACTGGCATTTTCTGTAACTGTTTTCTACCCATGGCTGTCTTGTTGCTAAAAGTCAGACTCAATCCTTCTGTATTTGCTATAAAATGGACCATGAGATCACACCACTGATAAAACCCTTAAACCTATGCAGACTGTGCTGGTTGCCACTCTACATTACACCTTAAAATGTAGCTTCTCACTGATTGTGTACTCTTAAGAAATATATATGTATATTTAACTTGCATCTTTTATACACTTTTGAGCCATTCATTAGGAAGTAAGAGAGCCAGTATAAATTTGTGGATTATTTATTACTGTAAGAATTATATAGGATGCTCCATGCTCATAACAACACATGAATTACCTTTGTAATACACCCCCTCCCCCGCCCCCAATTACATAGAAAAGGCAGCCATCAAGGAAAAAAGTTTGGAACAGGCTGCCCAGGGAAGTGGTGGAGTCACCATCACTGGAAGTGTTCAAAAAATGTGTAGACGTGGCATTTCGGGACATGGTTTAATGGCCATGGTGGTGTTGGGTTGCCAGTTGATGATCTTAGAGGTCTTTTCCAACGTTAATGATTCTATAATTCTATATGATTCTATGAAAAAAAAATCTGCCCAAGATCAGACTACCACAGCCCTCTGCCATCTCTTTCGCCTGCTTCAGGCTCTTCCATGGCCCTGGTTAAAAGTACAGAGCCCAGGAGACCAGTTGGTCTCCGTAGCTGGATGGGTGTCTTCTGTGGTGCAGCTTTCGGAGTGATGCACTGAGCTGTGGGGGCTGCTGCCCACACTCCGAGGCATCCCTGGGGGAGGACAGGCAGTAACTGGCCTCGGTGGCCACCTGCTTGCTCCTCCGCGCTTCCAAGACATAGGGAAAAGCACCACGTCATGTCTCAGTGCAAGGCAGCATCTCTGGAACCCCAGTTACTCCAAAAGGCACATGTCCCACTGTCCAGCATGTTGTCCTCAACTGCCCCTATAATCAGAAAATACATTTATCTAGGTAGGTAGCAAAATTAAACATGTGATAAAGACAGGCTGGTCATACTTTTGATTTTGTGTAATATTCTTGTAACAAAAATAATGGTAAGATATCAGCAAAATATGAAACCCGGTGCTTTTTGAAAGCTTATGGCTATTCACTGGTGTTCATTTTAATTCTTAATTCTGGGTCTGTAGAGAGCTGTCACTCCTGACCTAGAGTTACACTAGAGTTCTTACAAGAAAATGAACTCAGACGCTTGCAGCTATGAAAAGCTAGGTGCTTATTGGGAATATTACCACAGATACATTTTATATAGCTGCTTCATCATGTTCCTTATATTGGCCAGTGATCCCCCATAGACTTCTCTCATGCCAAGGCACCTCAAGCGTGTTGGAGGTCAGTCTGACCCTTTTTTTTGCTGAACTGCCTGCTAGCAATTTTTCTTGTCAAGATCAAGGTAATCAGCATCTGGAGGTACCTCTCTCATGCTTGCAAGAAGATACTGTAGTAACTATACAGCCTGTTGTTAAAGGTGAGGAATAGATGAATCGCCCTGACGGATCACTGAAATAACGTATCAGTATTTCAGCTGATTTGGGTACCCTTATGTGGCACTGTGGTGTATTGTATAGGCATATGTCTGCTGAGCCGTAATTACGTACCACAGGCTGACCATGGTAAGACTCTACAGGCTTGTGATCCCTCCTGAGCGCACAGGTCTGTTGGCTTCAGCAGCAGTTTCAATGCATGCAAAGGGCAGTGGGTGACTCCTGTTTTTACAGGAGTAAAAGACAAAGAGCTCCTAGGTCCTAGACTGGACAGAGGTGGTACAACAGTTCACAAATCAGATTCATGGAGAGAGTGGTCAAGTGAAATTCAGACCTCCATAGGCTGTAAATTATTCTGGATATTGCCCTCTTCCATGCATGGCATTATCCGTATATGAAAAAAGTAGTTTAAAAATTGTACAAACAGATGAAGTAGGAATGCTAAATGATGACAAATTGAAAGTTAAGTGCTAGTGGGAATATTGGAGAATGTTACTAACTGGCTTAAATGGCAAAAGTTTTCATGTATGATACGATGCCAAAGTGAGTGGGTGACAACAGAGGTCCAAATGCCAACAGGAATTATTAATGTTAATATTTCCTTGAAAAGTACTTACCAAACATTTAAAATCATGTTTTCATGTTCCTCACTTAACTGCAATCCCTCCTGGCTGATTTTCATTCCAGATAAGTTGGCAGATCAAATGGACGGGTTTCCGCAGTATTGGATGTTAGTATGTGTTATTCAGAGGTGTTTTCCTTTCCTGTCTGGTGGCCTCCATAGCTGTGGACCAGGTATCCTTCAAATACAGTTAATCATCTCACTATATGTATCCCTGTTTTTCAGTTGGGAAAGATGATGGAGCGATCCAAGGCAAGGCTGAACATCTTGCTGTTGGCAGTGGGAAATTGCTCACGCAATACAAGCATTTCTGTTGTCTCTTCAGGTTGATGATGCCTAAGCTACCTCAGAGTGGTGGGTCACATGGAATGTTGGGGGCAGGTTCAAAAGTACCATCTAGACCTTATGAGTCCCTTGGCCTCCCAGACACCTGCACCACCTTACATATCCTGAAAACATCTGTTTCTTTCACTGCCATGCCATACAGCATCACAGAATGGCTCAGGTTGGACAGAATCCTGGAGGTCACGTGGTCCAGTGCCTGGCTCAAAGCAGGACTGACTTCAAAGCTAGACCAGGTTGCTTGCCTGCCCAGTTGCATTTTGAGTATCTCCAAGGATGGAAATGACAGAAACTCTCTGGGTAGCTTCTTCCAGAATTTGTTTACTCTCACTGTGAAGACATTTTTCCTTATGTCTTGCCAAATTTCTCTTGCTGCAAGTTGTGTCCACTGTCTCTTGTCATTTCACAGTTGACCTCTGGGAATAGTCTGGCTCCGTCTTCTCTATGTCCTCCCATGAGGTAGTTGGAGATAACAATGAGATCTTGCCTTAGCCTTCTTATCTTCAAACTGAACAAATCCAATTCTTCCAGTCTCTTTACATATTTATGCTCCTGATTTGTGCTCCCAGCCTGTAATCTTCTTGATGTCCCTCCTGTGGAATCTCCAGTTTGTTAATGTCTTTACCATACTGGGGAACCCAAATCTAGCCATAGCACACCAGATGTGGTCTCACAAGTGACAGACAGAGGGGAATAAGCACTTCCCTTGATCTGCTGGCTGTGCTGTTCATATGCAGCCCAACATGTGGCTGCCCTTCCCTGCCACAAAAGCCCAGTTCAGCTGTCTCTCCACCACCACCCACAGCTGGCCCCAGCCTGTGCTGTTGCGGGAGTTTATATCATCCCAAATGTATGGCAATATAGTGATTTGTGAGCTAGCTCAAGTACCCGAAATGGGATGGTCTGCCTTTTGGGTAAAATTTGGTGTGGTTAAATTTGTTTGCGTAAGTGACATGCTAGGGTGGTTGTAGTACCTCTCCCATCATACGTGGTTAGATATGCAGTGTCGTTCACAACTTTCTGTTTAATGATGTGAGACGAAATTAAACTCTCTTTTACTAAAACAGAGAAGGACTAACTACAACATAGAGAGGGCTTAGACTTATGTGTTAAACCAGTGTCCTGGTTTCAGCTGGGATAGAGTTAATTTTCTTCATAGGAGCTGGTATGAAGCTATGTTTTGGATTTGGGATGAAAATAGTGTTGACTGATAACATACTGATGTCTTTAGTTGTTGCTAAGCAGTCAAGGACTGTTCAGCTTCCCATGCTTTGGCCTGCCAGCGAGCAGGCTGGGGGTGCACAGGGAGCCGGGAGGGGACACAGCCAGGACAGCTGACCCAGGATATTCTATACCATATAATGCCATGGCCAGTATATATAGCTGGGGGAAGAAGAAGGAAGGGAGGGGATGTTCGGAGTTACGGTGTTTGTCTTCCCAAGTACCTGTTACGTGTGATGGACCCCTGCTTTTTTGGAGATGGCTGAATACCTGCCTGCTGATGGGAAGTAGTGAATGAATTCCTTGTTTTGCTTTGCTTG